>NC_056523.1:16671197-16704483 GCF_019175285.1 Sceloporus undulatus
TTCTTCAGGCCTGCCTCTCTCCCCTCAAGATGGTGGTTGGAGGAGGTCTCTTTGTTCTCCAGGCCAGGCCTCTCTCCCCTCAGATGTGTTGGAGGAGGGCTCTTTGTCTTCCAGGCCAGGCCTCTCTCCCTCTCAAGATGGGTGGTTATAGAGAGGGCTCTTTTCTTCCAGGGCCAGGCCTCTTCTCCCCCTCAAGATGGTGGTTGAGGAGGCTCTTGTCTTCCAGGCCTGCCCTCTTCCCCCTCAAGATTTTTCTTTTTCTTTTTCTTTTTTTTGTTTTCTTTTTAGTGGTTGGAGGAGGGCTCTTGTCTTCAGCAGGCGGGCTGGCCTGCTCTCCCCCTCAAGATGGGGTTAGGAGGAGGGCTCTTTGTTCAGGCCAGGCCTCTACTACCCCCTCCAAGAGGGGTTGGAGGGAGGGCTCTTTGTCTTCCAGGCCAGGGGCACATCCTCCCCTCAAGATGGTGGTTAGAGAGGCGGGCTCTTGTCTTCCAGGGCCAGGCCTCTCTCCCCCTCCAAGGATGGTGGTGGAGGAGGGGCTCTTTGTTTACCGGCCAGGCCTCTATCCCCCTCAAGAGGTGGTAGGAGGAGGGCTCTTGTCTTCCAGGCGGCCTCTCTCCCCTCCAAGAATGGTGGTATGGAGGAGGGCACTTTGTCTTCAGGCCAGGCCTCTCTCCCCCTCAAGATGGGGGCCCTGGAGGATGGTGGTGGTGGGTGGTAGGAGGAGTAATAAGAGAGTGGGGGGGGCAGGAGGAGGGCAAGAGTTAGTGGCAGGGTCGCAAGAGGGGGGGCAGGGGGGGCGGAGGAGGCTCTTGTCTCCAGCCAGGCCTCTCTCCCCCTCAAGGTAGGTGGTGGAGGAGGGCACTTTGTCTTCCGAGCAGGCCTCTCCCCCTCAAGAGATGGGGTGGAGGAGGGCTCTTGTCTTCAGGCCAGGCTACTCTCCCCCTCAAGATAGGGGGTAGGAGGAGGGACTTTGATCTTCAGGCCAGGCCTCTTCCCCCTCAAGATGGTGGTAGGAGGGAGGCACTTTGTCTTCCGGCCAGGCCTCTCTCCCCCTCACAGATGGTGGTTGGAGGAGGGCTCTTGTCTTCCAGGGACTGGCCTCTCTCCCTCAAGATGGGGATAGGAGGAGGGACTCTTGTCTTCCAGAACCAGGGCCTCTCTCCCCTCAAGATGGTGGTGGAGGATGGCTACTTTGGTCTTCCAGAACCTGGCTCTCTCTCCCTCAAGATGGTAGATTTTTCCCTCAAGTATGATCCGTCTACTGCATCCTGATTGACAGGAAAACAGATCTCTGTCAGCGCAGTGTTGATACCAGGAAACCAAGAATTAAGGGACTTTTTCAATCCCTAAGGCCTTCCCTATAATATTCCCAGGGTTGTGACTATGTAGGGATTGTGAATAAACAAATATTTATGGGATTTGCTAACTGTGATTGTGCATTCCAGACACCTTTTTTAAAAAAGGGGAACCATCTGGGCCTCTTCTCGGGGGAGGGGGTTAAGATTTGTGGCGGAGGCAGTTGTTTTTTTGGGGGTGGTTTTTTTTCTTTTTTTTTTTTTTTTCCCTTTAGATTTTTGCTTTGGAAAGTCATCAAAGCAGAAAAGTGTTTCCATTCATCCACTGGAATTTGCCCACAACTGCTATGGGTTGTGCCTCTGTTGGAGTGGGATGAAGTTGTCATGCTATATGCCATGTGTGGACTACAGAGCAATGTATGAGAGATGTTAAATCAACGTTGCTCATTGGTCCCTCCCTATTCAAATGGGTTATTGTAGCCGCCATCCTGCTTGTTGATTGTTGTGTGGGTAGGGTTGCACATGTAGGAGGGGATGAATGTTTGATTCTGTACCAGCTTCTTGTTTTGACTTTGTTGTTCTTGATCACCTCCTGGAGCTTGGTGTCATTTGATGAAGGAGCAGCTTTGCTGGGAGAGCTGTGTTAGCTCCAGTGGCTCAGTAGACATATGCGTATAGGGTGCTCAGTTAGAATTGGTATTGGGTGAAAGAGAGCAAGATCTCAAAGCTGAAGGGATGAAACAATTTGGCAAAACCTGGCAGAAACTGCAAAGAGCAATCAGGGACTTTACGAAGAATCTTTAAGGTTGCCTGGGAGGCACGGATTTTAAGGTAGGTTTAACAAAGTAAAGTGACTGGTCGCGCAGCAGATATCAATTATGTTCTCCCCTTTACCAGACAGGAAAACCCACCTCCCTTCCTCCACACTCACTGACAAGACGGGCATTATTCTGAACCATTTTAGCTCAGCATGCAACATAGGTATGGCTTTGCTGAAATTTTTCAAGCAAATAGTTAGGGTCCCTTCAGACTCTGGCGTTTGGTTCTCATTTCTTCCAGTTTTTCCATCGCTAGTGGATGCGTCTGCTGCTGATTCTCTCCCAGAACAGTCCCAAGGTTGAGCTCTCAAGCTATTTACATTGGACAGTGGACGTTGTGTTCCATCCTGGAATTGCAAGTAGACCCACAGTCTCCTTGGGGCGAGCCAAACACGAACCCGGACTGCAGCCCTATGGGGATGTACAGGGGGCGGGCGCGTACAAAGGGAGGGTTGGGGACGGTGGCCAAGGGTGCAGCATGGTGCGGGAAAACACAAGTTGGAGGGGCCCAGACCAAACAAGCCTGGCGGGCGGCCAAGTTGGCGGTTAATGTGCGCAGTGGGGCGTAACATTCCACGCACTGGGCTGGACATAAACCGTTCCAAAAAGGGATCTGAGGTCATGTCCATCCACTTGGTACTGGCGGATCCCATTGCTTACTAGTAACATGATTTACCATCTCCATTCCCTGATAAAAAATTCCAGGTTTTCCCCTTCCTCATCAATGCTGATGATCATCTGTGCATTAGTTTTTATGCAATTAGGTTCCTTGGAGAACCCTGAAGGGCCAGCATGAAGCAGTCTTTCATTGGGTGGAAGTTAAACAACCCTCCACATCTCCAGGCCCATCTCTCACTTCTTTTAATGTTTGGATGCTGAGTGGCTGTCGTCTGAAAGTGCAAATCTAGCCCCCCCACAGGGGGGATACATACAACAGCTGGGGCTGTGACATGCTACTTACAGTCACCAGCAAAAAAAACACTGATCTTCCATTCTCTCTTCCCTGTGGCAAACTGAAGCTCCTTCCCAACAAAAATCATCACCTTGATGGATAATCTGGGCATTTTTCCTTACCCATGGAGGTTCTTGTGGAATTGAATCAGCCACAGAAAAGCAGGTTCTCAACACTTTCATTCCATAATCATATCTCTCCACTAGGTTTCATCTTCTATCTCAATTCTCAGCACTTCGTGGCTGTTGAAAACATCATCTGACTTCATGCAATTCCCCTGATGGGGCTTTACCTGATAGAGGGTGCCGCCCAGCACAGACAGTGATCATCCATTCCCTCCTTCCTGCAACAACAAACTCATATTTTCTCCACCATTCCCTTATGAGAACATTCCATGAGCATTTTTTGTCACCCACGGAGGTTCTCAGTGAACTTCGCAAGAAAAACCTGGAAGCAAGTTCTCAGACCGTCATCCACTTAATTGAACTTCTAGCATGTCTCTCTACCCTCTTCAGGTTTCTCAAGAGTCATTCGGTGTTGCTTGGGACTGCATCTTCTTCCAGATGAAGGTGGAAGAGATTGAAACCTGCTAGGCACGGACACCAAAATCACTGTAATCATTGTCACCCTTTCTTAGGCAACTCTAACATCTTGGATTCAATGTCCTTTCAGCCACTTTTACAACTGTTCTAATTGTCAATCAATTCTTTCATATTAGCGCTTCGAGTTCTTTTCAGAGTTAGACTTTTCCTTCCCTAGAAAAATGCAGTTGGTTCTAGTGCCTGCTCCTTCTCATCTTGTCTATTGGATGTGGAAACCTGTAGGGTATCATGTCCTGCGGAAATCTGCAAAGAAACAGCAGTGGTTTATTTGTGAGGCTTTCTGTAATTCGTAATTTCTGTACAAAACTGGCATTGCTACAAAAAAACGTGATATTTTGCAACACAAACAATGTGTGCTTCGTTGGAACGTACTTTTTGCATAAAAAACCACGTTTTCATAGAAAAAAGCACCATTTTTCCACACACAGGTACCCACTGTTTTCAGAAACAGGCATTTTGTGTAACATGTGAGCTTTTTGTGCAAATTGCATTGCCACCACCTATGGTATCAAGACCCATTTACACATTACATTTACAACACTTATTTTTATTGTGGTTTTTTAATCTTTTGCTAGCTAGCCTGGAGTAGAGACCAGCAATAGACAGAGTTTTAAAATAGCTTTCCGTACATTATTCCATTTGTAAATTTTAAATTTTTTCCCACATGTTTTCCCAGCTTGTATTTTTATTTCCAATATTCTGCATCCCACTTAACTATATTATTTTGTTAGTTTTTTTTGCCCACCTGTCTATCTATTAAGATCATTTGAATTTGATCCCTGTCTTTATCCACTTTAAAGGTACGTAAAATCCCATTCTGTTTGTCATTATTTTTGTTATTAAAATTCACTGTAAATCCTGCCTTTACACTTTCTTCCTTCAATTTCTTCAGCAGTTTGTTCCAAGTCCCACCATATACTATTTTTCTAATTAGTTAGTATGCTGTCAATCTGCATATCTTACATTCTTGGTCTTTTCCTCCAATTTTCATGCCTCCTTCCTCCAAGTTTAAAAATTCTATTTTCGGCCTATATATTCCCAGCATACAAGTTAAACAGATACATACTAATAAAATAATAATTATAAAATAATAATAATAATAATAATAATAATTTGTATTTATAAAGTTGCTCTAGCAAGCACTGTACATATAATCAGTTGAGTTAAAATAAATAAGATAAAATAAAAGCCTGCCCGTCGGTACATTCTACAAATATTAGAAATTAATGCATATACTAAAATAGGAAAAAAATGGCGGGTAAAATGCAGCCTCACCTTTACCTTTTCCTACTGGAAACGATTTGTTTCTATATTCTCTTGTGACCGTAGTCTCTTGTGATGACTACAGGTTCTGCATCAGCGGACAAAAACGTATTGGGCCAAACCCATTTCTTTAAGATGATCCATATTTTTAACATTTTCTACACAAAAGGTTGGCTATAAAGCACAGGCTGGTTTCTTTTGACAAAAAAAACACACTTCGTTGTTGCGCTTCATTATCCATTGTACTTAATTATTCTATTGTATATGGTATGTTTGCACATGATCTATAGTGCCTCTTCCTTTCTGATCCCAGCTTGGATTATCTGGCGTTCTGTTACATATGTGGTAAGAATCTTTGAGTATGACTTTCTTGCAGGAAAATTCATGCCCCTGGGCCTGTGGTTAATGTAGTCCCCATGTCCCCTTTCTGGGGGATTGGGTTGTATATTGAATGTTTCCAGTTGTGGACCAACTGTTTTGTTTTCCATATTTGATGACAGATTTTGAGGTCGGTCACAGCTCTACCCATGTCCTTCGTTCCCGAAACAGGTGCGGACCCTCCCTCCTCCCAACTGCCATTGCCCTGGCCTGGAGGGAGGAGAAACCACAGCAGTATCGTGGCCTTGATCCCTTTCCCCACCGCCACCCCCCTTCTCTTTTGTTGTCATATCTTTTATATTCTAAGGATGTGGGCAGGGAAGTGTTCAAATTACAATCTTTACATCCACCTGTCGGTCTTTTTGACTAATGATCGGAATAGCAAATTAAATGAATAAACCAATAACTAAATACTTTAGAACTAGATTAGATTTTCCAAGGTGAATCATGGATATAGCGTAGGAATGGGGCCTAATAGTCAATTTGAGCCCAACTCAGTGTGTATCTCTACAACATCCCCAGCAGGTAGCCCTTTTGAAGTCGGGACAGTGGAACAGCACTCCCTCGGTAAGGAAGCACCCTTCCTGGAGACTGGATGGGCCATCTGTCAGGGATGCTTGATTTGGATTCCTGCATGGCAGGGGGTTGGACTGGATGGCCTTGGTCTCTCCAACTTACGATTCTATGATCTATGATTCTAGTCTGGAATAGGGAGAACTCACCACCTCTCAGGCAATTGGTTCCATTGCCAAATGCTCTTACTTCAAGCTGTCTTTCCAATGTTCAGTCAAAACTCTACCCTCCTGAAACCTCAAAATCATTAAATTGGTCTTACCCTCTTGGCCAATAGCGAACAGGCTGCCCTTTCCTCTCTTGTGACACAGCCCTTGATGTATTTAGGAATGCAATCATGTCAACCTAGTTCTTCTCTTCCCCATGCGAAACAAGCCCCCGCTTTCAACCCTTTTCATATGTTTTGTTCTCCATTTTTTTTTTTTTTTAAAAAAACAAAAAACCTCTGTCATCCTTGTTTCCCTTTCTCTGAACCTACATACACTTGTCCGATCCTTCTTAAAATGAGGCACGAGAGCTGAACACAATATTCCCAGATGAGTCCTGACAAGGCAGACTATAGTGTGACCCGTCAACTTCCATTGATTGGAAATTATCCCTTTATGTAATGCCAGCTAAAGCTGAAACTAAATGGGTAACATAACATGCCTTTACCTTATTCTCAGGCCTGTTGGAACCCCACTGTTTCTCTCCTTCCAAACATGAAAAACACTTCTTTTTGTGCCTGAAAGCTTTAAGCCTAATTGTTATTTTGTTATTTTTTTGATGCTTCAGGTTACAGTACTTCTTCTACAGGGACATGTTGTCCTGGTGCTTGGAACCGCTTTTTGGTATGCTATCTGTTCCTGGTAATTTCTTCCTCTTCCCTTGGATTCATCCTAAATTAAACATCCCACTTTTTCCCTCCCCCCCCCCCCCCCCATTTCAATCAACCTTTTTCACAAAATCAGTGACTGCCAGAATTTTTCTAGCCTGCTCTCTAACCACTGGTCACAACCTCCATACTTGCAAAGAACTGTTCAAAAATCGAAACACAGCCTCCAAATTCCAGAGTTTTGTTTTCTCTTTTGTTTATCAAAGGCAGCCCCTCCCTTTTGACAAAGGGCAGCTCTCTGCCTCAACCCAGCACAACCTCAAAAAACAAAGCCAAACAAGAAAAGCAAAATACACACTCAGCAGTCCGCAAGCACTCTTGCTGCTTCCTTAAATCTTCAGGTAAAGAACAAATGCTAAGGGTGCGGGGATATGAACCACGCCGGGTGACACCAAGACGGAGGGTGACACCCAGTTGCACCCTCCTCCCCTTCCTGGCTGCCTTTATAATTTTAGGCATAAACCACTGAACTGCCACAGCTACAGAATGGGGAACAACGGCTTAATAACAGACCACAGAAGTGCTCCAGGAGTCAATATGGGTCTGTGGCGCCTAAAAAACTTATAGGCTGCATTTTAATAGGAGTATAATTCTAGATTAAGCACACAATAATGCAAATCTCTTACTCTGTTTGGTCAGACAACCTGGAAAAACTATGTTCACTTCTGGGCACCACCCTTTTGGGCACCCACAATTTTAGCAAGAGGAAACCATGTCCAGAGGAAGGTTGAAAACAAAATGGTGGAAGGTCTGGGAAACCCTGCCATATAAGGCGGGCTCGGAGAGCTTGGATATGTTTAAGCCTGGAAGAGATCAAATAAGAGGTGACATGTTAGCTATTGTTTAAATATTTGAAGGGATATCAAAGTCTGCATTTGCATTGCAGACTAATTGTTTTGAACCTCACTGAACTGGGCATTGCTCAATGCTCTGGAAACTCTGGGAACGTAGTTTGCTGTGGCATAGACACTGAGTGAAGCTCTGGGTGCCACACCAGACTACACTCCCAGACAAATTTCCAAGCATGAGCCATTATAATTCAAGTGGTGTCCAAACCAGATTCTGCAGTGAGGATGCCGCTCCATTGCAGAAGGAGTAAGCTTGTTTTCTGCCGTCCAGCGACCTATGGAGTTTATTCGCAAGGGAAATTGGTAAGTATTACCAATGGCAATCTGAACGCAATCAAGGGTTTAATATTATTGCGTTGATAAGCCACTTACCTTGCAAAAATTTGGGCAATGGAAGTCAGTCCGAAACACAATCATGTGGTTTCAATTTCTTGTGTGATAGACTGCCATTCGTGCAATGGCATGCTATTTTTCAGGCAATGGGGAGCCAGTTCGAATGCAATGTGTATTACGAATTGCGCGGAAACTAGCGATTTTACGTGAATGCATTCTGACCCCACTTCTTTTCATTTCGGAATTTAAGAGACAATTCCTCCCATTTGATAAACTCCTTGTGGACTCACATCAAGTGAATTCAAATTTACAATAAACATGAGGAACATTGGGGACAGTAAGGAGCTGTTTGACACAGTGGAAGAAAACTCCCTCGGAGAGAGTGATAGAGAACTCCCTTTTTTGCGAGGTCTTTAAACAGAGGCTGGATTGCCATTCTGCAGGGATGCTTTGATTTGGTTTCCTGCATGGCAGAATGCGGTTGAAATGGCTGACTCTTTGCCATCTCTGCCAACTATAGGAGGTTATAGGTTTTCTTGTTCATTTTTCATGTCATTGTGATTTGGCATTATTGATTTTGCATTTTATGATGATTGGCGTGTACATTTAGGCTGTGTTTAACAGACTTCAAGCATGACACATAGGGAGGAGTAGAGCCAAAGCAAGATATTAGCTACATTTTTCTAGGCTGTCGTAATGGTTCCTCACTTTGCCACTGCTCCCAGTTGGATCCACTAATACCCCAAAGCTGGCCAAAATTAGTGTGGCCTAAAAGGCAGCGAGGCTCATAAAAATCTTTACTTCTGCCAGTATTTTTTTTTTTAAAGAGGAGGTTTTTTCCCTTTAACCGTCGGTAGACCACCCCCCCCCCCTCCCCCCCCCCCCTCCCCGAGAATTTCCGAAGGCCTGCTTGTTCACATCAGTGCTGAGATTCCCTCTTCTACACACCATGAAAGAGACAAGAGCCGGGTCTAGTATTCACTTGGAAACTCTAATCTTTTCTACCCTGGTTGTCAGAAAGCTGGCCTATAAGGAAGAGAGGAGGGGGGAAGAGGAAAAGAAACACCTTATGGAACTACCTAGTTTCAACAGAAGCCATACCCTGTGGGTCCGCCCCAGTTGGAGGCCTTATAACTTTGACGAAGCTGGGGCAGCCTGCATCTTCCAGTTTGGGATATACACCATCTCCAAAGTTGACCCATTCACTGAACAGTCCCTTCTGGATCCATAAACATGAGAAATTATGTTTTGACTCTGATGTTAAATCTTAGATAGTGATTTCACTTTCCTTACTCCTCAGAAGGAGCTCTTCCAAATTCTTTGTTTAGGTACCATGGAGATGATGTAGAAAAATAGCATACACATTACGGAAGCCCAGCCCCAGAACGATAAAGATTGTTCTTCTGATATCTTTTTTTTTGAGGGAAAAAATGGGAGGGAAGGGTGTGAGCAAATATCTGACATATTTGTTTTCTTTTTTGCAAATCATATAGCGGACATGCCCAGCTACAACCAATGTTTATTCATTAGAGACGTGGGAACTTTTGTAAATATCACCACATCTGAAACTGTGGGTAGCTATGTTCTGACCCAACATTATTAAACTGGGAAAACCTATTTGGGGTAACCAAGTGGCCATACAGAAAAAATAAAACAACAAACTTAATTTTTCAGGCCGTGGCACACACATTTTAACATTGGGACCCCCCTTTATATCGCATGCAGATGTAAAAAAAAACCTTATCACTTCCAAAGTAGTACATGAATATATATAATATATATACTATATCTATATTATATATTGTACATATATATCTATACTATATTTCATGTACTACTTGAGTAGAAAGTTTTTTTTTTTTACATCTGCATGTCGAGTAAAAGGGGGGTCCCCAATGCCCACCGCTCGCCCCTTCACAGGGTTGGCAACGCCCAGAGGGACTCTTACCTCACCGCCGGAGCGGCCATTCCAGAGGGGCGGGGCCGGTGAGATCGGCCCCATTAAAGCCGGCTCCGGCACCCCTCGCCTCCCCAACATGAGGACGCCACCGCTCACCCTCCTTCCAAACTAGGCAGCGATCCAGAGGACTTTTCCTCGCTGCCGGAGGGCGTTTCCAGCGGGGGCTGGGCCGCTACCTGCGGTGCTTGCGAGCTGCCTGAGCCAGCCGGGCGGCCTCCTTGGGCGGCCACGGAGCTTTGTTCGGATGCTGCAACTCCATAAGTGCCCACAGTTGGGCCATTTGATAGCGGCACAAGGGCAAGAAGGGCTCTGCCCAAGTCAGCCTCGAACCGAGGATGAACTGTTGTGTCACACCTCTGTTCTTTTTGTAGTCTGTATGGGGAGGGACGGGCATGGCTTGTGGGGAATGCGGCTCTGGCTGGGGAGGAAGAGGTAATATCGGTGCGAGTGGGGCTCCCATTGAGTAGTGTGGGGCAGGGGGAGGTATGGCGGTAGAAAGGTGGACTTGCGTTACAGAGGAAGCGAGATCGATGCTTAATAATCTATCTCTCCTTCCGTTCCCCCTCATAACCAAAGGACATGAGGGTCATTCCAACCGTGCCACAAACCCTGTCGCTGCGCCTGTGCAATGCCAGGTCGATCAACAACAAGTCCCACCTCCTCCATGATATGTTGGAGGACAGAAATTGCACCTTGCTTGCATTACCGAAACCGCGTGGCCTGAGGGAAATTTGCTGTGTGGGCACAGGACCTCCCGGCCGGGTTTTCGGTTGAAGGACCAGCCCAAGTTACGTGGGCGGGGGGCGGGGGGTGTTGCTTGCGTCCACAAGAACACCTGGTCTTCACCAGGAACCACATCCGACAAACTTCTTTTATCGAGTGTATTTTACCTGCCCCTGAAGGCTATGGAAGTTCTTAGGGATTCTTTTGTATCTGGACTACCGGTCTCTTAGGGCTATACACACTATTGTTCCCAAGCGCCCTCTCAGGCCGCTTCCAAACGTAAGCCCTGGTTATACGGAAGACCTCCGGGAAGGAAGCGGGTCCTGCGCCGGCTAGAGTACCGCTGGCAGAAAACACCTTTGCTTAGCGACACGGCTATCCTCAGACCCCCTTTTGGAGGACTACGGAGAGGCGTACGAGCAGCTACGAATCGTTCTATGGTGCTCGTGTTGCGTCCGTGAGTCGCGTCCAGCAGAGTTGTTCAGGGGGTTCGGGAGCTAACTCAGCTCCCCCCTGCCCTGAACCCCGACCTTGAACCTGTAAGGTCGTGCGACCAAATTTAACACAACTTCTTCGCGGATAAAACCTCTCAGATACGCCGAAGGTCTTAACGCCGGCATTAGAGCAGAACATAGAGTAGAGGCATCCAGAGCCTCCGTGGACTCTATTAACCTGATCAGTTTGAGTTGTAAGTACCGATGATGTGGACAAGATCCTTGGAATGTTCGCGGAAGACAACCTCTCTCTCGATCCCTCCTCATGGCTAGCGGTCAGGGGGGACCGGCAGTACTACTTGTTACGCCAGATTATTACATACATCTCTGAGGGATGGGCAATTTTCAAATGGAGTTGAAATTGGCCACTGTAAAACCTTTATTAAAAAAGCCCTCCTCGACCCCCTGTAACATTAATTACGGCCAGTCTCGCTTGCTGAATTTCTGGCGGAAGGTGATCGAGGAGGGCGGTTGCCAATCCAGCTTCCATATTGGTCTTGATGAAACGGATTATCTGACCCCATTTCAAAACTGCGCTTCGGGCGGGCTTACGGGGTCGAGACGGCCATGGTCGCCTGGTAGATGATCTCCGCTGGGCATCGACAGGGGAAGCGTTGTCCCTGTTGGTGCTCTTGGACATATCAGCGAGCTTTCGATACCATAGACCATGGTATCCTCTGGAGCGCTAGGCAGAGGTGGGTATCGGGGCACTGCGCTCCAGTGGTTCGATCCTACCTTTCTGGGAGGTTTCAGATGGTGCAGCTGGGAGATGTGTGCTCATAAGGGGCCCTCAATCTGGGTCCCTCAAGGAGCCATTCTGTTCCATGCTTTTCAACATTTACATGAAACTGGGAGAGATCATCCAGAGACATGGGGCGCGGATGACACCCAAATAGTCTTCTCTATGTCTCCGACTTATGCAGTGACTGGGGAGTGGCGCCTCTCCTCTCGTGCTGCTGGAGTCGGTAATGGGCTGGAATGAGGGAAAACCGACTCAGTCTGAATCCAGAGAAAACGGAGAGTCTTGATAGGTTCCCCGGCCGGAGATGGGGTGGTTCCACCTGTCCTGAACGGATCACGCTTCGTGAAGGACTCCGTCGCAGTCTGGGGTTGCTCCTTGATTCGTCCTCCACCTACATCTCAGGTGATGCGACCAGTCAAGAGCACCTGTTACCAGCCTTCGGCTTGATTCGCCAGCTGCGCCCCTCCGGGACCGGGCGACCTTGAAACGGTAGTACACTCTGGTAACCTTCGTTGGATTCTGCACTGCGCTCTACATGGGGCAGCCCTTTGTACCATACCCGGAAGCTACAACTGGCAGAAAGGCAGCCAGGCTGGTACTGGCTACCCAGGGCCAGCATAACACCATCTAAAGATCTGCATGGCTGCCTATTCGCTTCGGGCGCAATACAAGGGTGTTCTGGTTAACCTATAAAGCCCTAATGGTTGGGCCAGGATACCTGAGGACCGCCCTCTCCCATACCATCCGCCCGCACCTTGAAACATCTGGGCAGCAGTTATTGAGGGTTCCAGGGGCAGGTTAGCCTTCACAACAGGAGGTCTATTCCATCTCGCCGCCGCCCCGCTGGAACAGCCATGAGAGCTCGTCGCCACCCCCGGCCCAGTAGGAAGGCAACTTAAGACGTGCCATGTCACAGCATTCCCCGGAATGGAGCGCCAGAGATCCGCCCCTACGACACCAGGTAAGTAGGCAAGCTGGCTGATGGAGTTTTTAGTTTTGTTTTTACTCTGATTGTAATTATTTGAATTATTTTAATTGTATTTGTATTGCTATTAATATGTTGTTCACCGCCCTGATCATCGGAAGGGCGGTATATAAATAAAATTTTTATTATTTTATTATTTATTATATTCTTTGGGAAAGAATTTTGCAGCTAAAAGCAAATTTCCCATTAGGAAATTATAGCCAATGGCAGCTGGCAGGCTTGACAGAGTGAGAACCAGAGAAGGCTCCTGTATGTACCTTTAATGGTTGTGTGGAAGAGGCAATTTTAGCAAGTGTTCCTTGTCACACAGCAAGAAACAAGTGCAACCTGCTGAAATTCCTGCTTCTACATAACCATTAAAGATAGTTTTCCAGTTTTCTATTAGCCGGTTCCTACTAGGCATTAGTGAAATGAATAGGCAGAACTGAGCAGCCACCAGAAATGGAGCTAAACGCATTTTGAGCTTTACGGTATGAGCCTTGTTCTCACTGCAGTCATTTGTCAATGAAAATGAACTTATACCTGCTTATAATATAGCCACCACTGCATGTCTTCACAAAGGTTTTACAGTGGCCAATTTTAGACTAGATGGAAACCGCCCTTCCCTGAAAGATTAATTAATTATACGGCGTAGCATACTAGTTACAGCCGTTCCCCCCCTGAGCTGCCAGCCATGAAGGACAGGGATCGAGAGAGCATGTCATCCTCCTAACACTTCCAAGAATCTTGTCCACTTCCTCAGTACTCACAGACTCAAAATGATCCAGTATAACAAAGTCCACGGAAGTTCTGGAGAACTCTACTCTGGATTCTGAAGAAATACTGGCGTCGAGATCAGCCCTTATCCGAGAGATTGTATCCGCAAAGAAGTTGTTAAACTCATCACAGCAGGCTTTGGGTGGTTCCAAAATAAGGTTCAGGGAGGGGGGGCAGTTGGGTAAGCTCCCTCACTACCCTGAACAGCTCTGCCGGATGCGACTCCATGGACACAATACGTGCAGCATAGAACGAATGCTTTGCTGCACTTATTGCCATTCCGTAGGCCTTCAAATGGGACTCTAGGAGTGCCTTGTCGGCTAAGTGCTGGTGTCTTCGCCAGTTGCACTCTAGTCGTTGCAGAACCTGCTTCCTTTCCCTGAGATCTTCCATATACCAGGGTTGTTTTTTGGAAGCAGGCCTGAAAGGACGCTTGGGAGCGATACTGTGTATAGCCCTGGAGAGATCTCTATCCCAGGTGTTAGTCAGGGTATCAACAGAATAGCCATCAGTTCCAACCATATACCCCTCTAGGGCTTCTTGGAACCTTTTGGGTTCCATCAGCCTTCGAGGGTGGACCATCCTAATAGGTCCGCCACCCCCGGGAGGGATTTGGGTAGATGTCTTGAATTTAACCTCGACCAGAAAATGATCCGTCCATGACAAGGCGGAGACATTAGTTACCTCCGCCCACGGAATCTCCATGTCAGTACTAAAGATGACATCAAGCGTATTACCAGCCAAATGTGTAGGCCCTGAGACCAATTGGGACAGGCCCATGGCAGTCATGGTAGCCATGAACTCCCAAGCTGCACCAGTTGGACCATGGCTGGCCTCGAAGGGGATGTTGAGGTCCCCCAGGACAAGAAGCCTAGGGGACTCCAGCACCAGCTCTGAGACCAGCTGTGTCAGCTCAGCCAGGGAGTCTGTTAGCGCACGGGGTGGCCGGTAGACCAGTAGAATCTCCAAACTGTCCCTGGCCTTCAGGGTCATGGCCTTCAGGGTCAGGTAAATACATTCAATATAGTCAGTTTGTCGGACATGGTTCCTGGTCAAGGAAAGGGTGTTCTTATGGATCAAGGCAACACCCTTGATCCATAAGAACATTTAAAAAGTGCACTACAGAGCTGCTGTCAGACAGTGTCACCAGTGCTTGGCTACAGGGACCAAGAGTCCACTTCATTCTGAGGTGCATTATGTAAACTACGAATGTGGACAATATGATGACTTTACTAAGAGACACGTGACAAGAGTCCAAAACACCCTGCAGAGACTGCTTTAACTATCCTGGCTCAGTACTATGAAATCCTGGGAACTGTAGTTTATTGTGGCACCAGAGCTCTCTGACGGAGAAGGCTAAATGTCTCCAAAACGACAGTTCCCAGAATTCCCTAGCACTGAGCCAGGGCAGTTAAAACAGTTTCAAAACTGGATTATTTCTGCAGTGTGTTTTGGACCTAATCAGTGCTTTAACTTAGGTGGGTTACAAACCGCCACTTGGGACGTCCGCACGACGTCCCATTTTAAAAAGGGGGTGTCTCTTCTAGACGCCCCTGTCTCTAATACGGACTCTGTACAATATGGCGCCGGCCGTTCCACACGGCCGGCGCCATCTTTACGTATCGGACGCTGTGTGTCCAAACATGTTGCGTCGCGAATGCGCCCCTGGCGCCTCGCGACATCACAGAGGCGCCGCAAGAAGAAGCTCCATATTGGAGCTTCTTTTTCGGTCCATGCGGGAGCCGCGCGGTGTGGCTGCTGCAGCTCCCGCACGAAGCAAACGGCGGCGGTGGCAGACCGCCTCAAAGCGGTGGTTTATAACCCGCCCCAGTTATGCACTTGTTAAAAGCTGCTTCCCTACAGCTTCCTATTTTCTTTAATATCTCCTTACCCACAATACTTACCCACACTACTAGATACAAGTTTAAGTATAACTTGAAATGGAGACAATTAAAGAAATGGGATGGATGGCAATTGGAGGGAGAGGGGTAATGCTCAAAGAGGGCAAAGTTGCCAGGGGGGCACATCGACACTGTAGAAATAATGCAGTTCGATACCACTTTAACTGCCTTGGCTTCATTCTGCAGAATCCTGGGATTTGTAGTTTTGTGAGGCACCAGCACTCTTTGGTAGAGATGGCTAAAGATCTTGTCAGACTTAAAACCCCAGGATGGATGGAGCTAGAGCATTTGAAGTGGTTTCAAATTGCATTATGTCTACTGTGTAGATGCACTTCAGAGATAGCCAATTCCACTTAAGGCAACACAGTATGACTTACATCTAAGTAAACATGTCAAGGATTGTGTTGTTAGCCAGTTAAATACAGTGTGGGTGTTGCTTGCCATTTAAAAGATTCAGAGCACAGAGACATAGGACACCAATGTACATACAATTAGCACAACCAAGTAATTTTTAATATGTAAATTTAGATTTGTAAGTGGTGCATTTAATGAAATTCCACAGAAGGCAAGGCTATTCAATTTGTATCTCATCCCCATTAATTCAACTTTATTCCACTGACTCCCCACCATCCTCCATGGCATTTCAGCTTAGACTTTATTTTATTCCACTGGCACTATGGGCACTGGATTTTTTCTCTCCTGTAAACTGAATTGGTGCTAGATGAGGAAACATGGGGGTTAGAGCCATGGGAGAATGCCAATATGCTTAGGGCCCTTTGTCTCAGGCTGAGAAACATCTTTGTGACCCCCTGTTAAAAATCTTTAAAATGTGTCCACCTGTAGCGATAATGCCATTCTGAATCTGATGGATCATTTCTATTTCTTTCTTGATGAACCACTAATGCTTACTGGCAGCTACAATGTTTCTGGTCCATGGGCCTGATAATCTGTGTATTGGCAAAGTTTGGCTACCCAACAGTAGGGGTGAAAGCCCTTACAATATTATCCCAGATGGAAGCGATCTGGATATCATACTGGATCTTCCCTCTGCTGGTAGTTTGATAGATGTGGATGTAGTTCTCTCCAGCACCAGAAATTAAAATCAGTTTTCTTCCATTTCTCTCAATTTTCATCTGGCAATTTTTTTGGACACACATCGGCTCTTGGGAAAAACATTTCACCGCATATCCCAGGCATGCCTTTAGGCCTTTAGTCATTTCCTTCCAGGAGACAATCTCCCTTTCAATCTTCTGTAGGTTCTCCAGACTCAACAGCAACTGGCCACCAGGGGACCTCTGTACTGCTTCACTAAATACGGGGAGAAGAACTTGATAACAAGGCCTGTCCTGTGTAAAGGAAATCTCAATGGTGCTCTCTCCATTGCCTGAAAGGAATTCAAGCTGTGTCTCTTCACAACGTATTACCAGCCGGGCATTCTCCTGTAAAAAGTTCTCTTCACGGCTAAATTTCAGGAGGGCATGATCTAGGCAGGTTTCCAAGGCAGGAGAAAGAGCTCCCAATGATTCCAGACGATTGTGCACTTTTGCAATGTTCTCTACACTAAGCACTTCTGGCCGGGTCCCCATCTTGTCTGGAGACCTTGTTCTATGGAAACAGAAAATAGCATGAGAATAAGTAACACTGCAAAGACTGGTTAAAGTGAAGGTAAAGAGTATCATAGGGGCAGTACAGACGGGCAGCTCCGTGTTGCCTGTTTTTGCCCCGTGTCTGTGCTGCAGCATCAATGTGCCCTCAAAAAGGAGCCGCTCTAGGCAGCTCCTTTTTTGTGCGGTCATAAGGGATGCAACGAAGCCCTATGACGCCACTTCCTGCCAGCGATGTCTGGTCGCTGTATGGCAGTGGCATCAACATGGTGACCTCCATATGGACAGGAGGCCACCATGATGGTGGTGTCCATATAGACTAGGGTTTGAGAGCATGCAGTTGCTGCGCACTCCTGAACCTTAGAATTGGCGCCCTCACGCCACTTCCCACCCATCTGTACCGGGCCATAGCATCCCCCCACCAAAAAAAGATCTTCGTGAACTTTTAAGAACATGTCTGGTTCCCAGTATGAAAATATGGAGCCCTAAACTATGCAGGGTGTGCTATCAGTTCACACACACACACACACACGCAAGGACAAATACAAATTCTTACTGTTTCCTATTATTCAGATTGCAATTCTAGAGAAGAAAAGTGCTTCCATGAGGACTAGTACCATGTTTAACTCACACTCTCTTTGAATTGTTTACTTCAGTATCTGATCTCAGAAAATACACTACACATTAGATAGCATTAAATACACTTTCCCCATATGTTGCTACTTTTCAAATACCTTCCTCAGTGTATAATCTCAAAAGTACATTTTAACATTAGATCTTTCTTTCTTTCTTTCGGAAGAGGATCCCACCAAAAAGAAAGCAGGAACACAGACTAGGAACCTTTTCTTGTCAAATGGATGTGACAAGAACTTTCCTGGATATTTATACCTCCTGTGCCACTTGATATTATCCTGTATTTCTCAGATTCCTTTGATGAATGCCAGATTCAAGTAAGAGATGAGCTCAGAGGATTGTGATCTATTTTCATGTCACCCGGTGGACAATTATACAATTTTCAGGGCTTTATTCACTTTCATATTCCTGATGATGTGGTAACTTCAGGGTGTGTCTGAATATCTATGAAGAGCGTATCTCAGAAAAGCATTACCAATCAGTTTGTAATTACGGGTACTCCCCCAAGTGAATACTTTACAGTTTTTATGCTTCCTGACCTCTAGGGGGAAGAGACCTAAAACATTTTTAAGAAATAAAACTTACACAGTAATTTTTCAGGCATGCTGTGTCAAAATTAGGAGGAAGCACACAGATTCATAGTTCCAAAACACACTGCAGAAATAAGTTTGAGACGACTTTAACTGCCCTGGCTCAATGCTAGGGAATTCTGAGCACTATACAGTTTTGTGAGACATTTAGCCTTCCCCGTCAGAGAGCTCTGGTGCCACAATAAACTACAATTCCCAGGATTCCTTAGCATGAGTTAAATTGGTTTCAAACTGGATTATTTCTTCAGTGTGTTTTGGACTATGATCTACTTTTATTTCATAGCTCTTGTGAAATAAATGATCAATTAACCATTATTTTTCCTGAAAATTCACTTGGCAGGGAACCTCATCTGTCCTCTGGATATTGACTTAAATTTAGAACAAACCAGAGATCACATTTTTGTCCATAAACTGAACTGTGATAACTAAGTGAATAGTTGAGCGTAAAAAATCGTAGGCGGATATGCGCGTAAGTGCATCTCATTGGCTAATTTGAAAAAAAAACCCCGCCAAATTAGGAGGGAGGGTAAAAACGGACAAGAAATGGGAATGGTGAAGAAATGGGAATGACGACATGATGATGTCACATTGATTGACAGCCAGTGGGAACGAATTGAAAGTCTAATCCGGGTTAACATAAATCGATGTAAATTAAATGGGAATGATAGAGGGGTACTTTAACCCGGAATATTTAGAGACAACAAGACAAATAGGAACGACTGGAAAAAAATCGAATTTAAAATTGCTGCATTTATGACTCGCTGCATTTTAAGTCGCTTTAAACACTAAGTGGGTACGCCCCCTAAGTGGTTTACAATGTATAATCTAATTGCTCCCAACAAGCTGGGGACTCATTTTACCAACCTACAGAAAGATGCCTGGCTGGAACAGGACTGGCATTTAACCCCTGCGCCATCAGGGCTCCCTACCAGGATCACTTGCTATATACTGCGAACAAAGGGCGGCAAAAGGCAGGCAGGGACTTGCATATGTTTCCACATTCATATTACATTGGCATACTGTAGGCTCTTGATATCCACTGGGGTTTGGTTCCAGGATCCCCTGTGGATAACAAAATCCATGGATGCTCAAGTCCCATTAAATACAACAGACAGTAAAACAGTGTCCCTTGTATAAAATGGCAAAATCAAGGCTTGCTATTTCAAATGTATACTTTTTTTTTAACATTTTCAAGCTGTGGATGCTTGATTCCATGGATGAAAAAATCCATGGATAAGGAGGGCCAACTGTATTTTCTATTGCATACTGGTTTACCGTTTTCTCCCAGTATGCCTTATCACTCTGGCAATGCTAAAAGTGAGCCAGTGGAAAAGGTGGCACCCATACTCAATTTTCTTTCTGCTTATCCACGTACATAGGTCTTCCTCCCATATGCCCATATAACACCACAAGGGAGTTTTCCCTTTGCCTCTTATTCTTCTGCTATGAGGGGGAAACTGTTCCATCATAATCTAGTATGGAGCAGTAAAATCTCTGGCCATGGAAACAGCAACTCTGCAGCACTGCTCCAGCCCAGTGTCATGTTTCCCTGCCTCCCTCCCTCCTGCTAAGCTGACTTAAGTTTCGATTTCCCCTCTGAAATTCTGCCAGTTTGGTTTGATCTGTTCTAGGAACCATTTGTTTTTTTTTACTGTATCCTCAGTATCCTCGGCACTCTTTCCTAGCACAGCATTTCAAAAGAACTGTTTCCCCCCCCCCCCCTCCACTTTTTTTCAATGTCTAGCTCTCACATCCATACATGGTGATGGAAAATACTATGCCTTGGACAATTCTGACTTTAGTGCTCAGTTGTATGTGTTTACTCTTAAGGGTCTTATTTAGTTCTTTCACAGCTGCCCTCCCCATTCCTAGTCTTCTCCTTATTTCTTGGTTGCAGTTACTGGTCTGATAAATGTTTGATCCAAGGTACAGGAACTCCAAACCTTCCCTGGAAAACAGTATAAAATTAAGATTAAAAACATACAAAAGTTTAAAAACATAATCCGAAACACATACCCCCATATAAAAGCCACAATGTTGTGATTTTTAAAAGCCTCCCTAAATAAAAGTTTTTACTTGCCACTGAAAAACAAGCAGGGAGGAGGCCAGCCTGGCCTACTGTGGAAGGAAGTTCCAGAGGTTGGGAGCAGCCACCAAGAATGCCTTCTCTGGTGTCCTCACCAAGTGAGCCTGTGATGGTGGCAGGAGTAAGAGAAAGCCTTCTCTTGAAGACCATAGGGTTCTACAGGTTCATATGAGGAGATACAATCTCTCAGATAGTCTGGACTTAAGCCATATAGGGTTTTACAGATTATGACCAGCACTTTGAATTGTGTCTGGAAATGAACTGGATGTCTTTTCTGAGTGGTGGAACATTGCCCTTGCATTTCTGTTTTCTTAAAAAGTTGTCTCCTGTCAAAAAATTGCCATATAGTAGAGTTGATAAAACAATACTGCACCATCAGTTATACATTTGCTGAGAGACCAAAATCCATATTGTGATAAAAACAAACCAAACTGCAGAATTTGAGCATGACTTTGTTAGCATGGAAAGTTAATGCAATGGTTCTACCATCATTATTGCAATTTTTTGTGTCTCCTTTTTTAAGAATGGGAACATATCTTTTCCAGTCTGAGGGCCACAGATTTTTGTTAAAAGACATCTGGAGAAAGAACGTCAAAAAGATACAGTGGTACCCCGGGATACGAATTACCCAGCTTACGAATTTTTCGGGATACGAAAAAATCCCATAGGGATTTATTGTTTCGGCTTACGAAGGTTTTTTCGGGTTACGAAAAAACCCCGGCGCTGTTTTCAATGGAGCCGCGGCGGAGCCGCGGCTTTTTTTCCATTAGCGCCTATGGCAATTCGGCTTACGAAGGTTTTTCGGGTTACGAAATTAGCCGCGGAACGATATTAATTTCGTACCCGAGGTCCCACGTACTGGGCAAGCAACAGCGTAGGGCTCTGTATGGCCTTTTTTTTTTATTGAACTGGTAGCCCTACTCTTCTTCACAGGAAGCCAAGGCAGCTAACTGCTCACTGAAAACAGCACTTAAAATCACAGGTCTGAAATCAGAAATCATAACTAATAAAATACATACAGTAAAAACAAGCAGTAAAAGCAAGTGCTGAATCCATAAAACCTCACATATGAAAAGTAAAAGAGAGAGAGGAGGTTGAGATATAAACATGAGACAAGGGTTGGTTTTGAAGAATTTTAATTATTATTATTATTTCTCTAAAGATGGAAACAGTAAGGTTAACTTAGAAGAAAGAAGGTTCCATGTGTATTGATCTTATTGGGCGCTGTTTCATGTACTGGTCAGATTTATTAGTTAGCACATAAGAAGTAAAATAGTGAGGCAGTAAGATATCTAGGAGAAAATCAGGATGGAGAAGGGGAAAATCCCAAGGAATTCATTGTAAGAGCTCACTAGGTTTAAAGGAGAGGTGGGTTACTAAGACAGAAATAATATGGCAAAAAACAGCCTTATTTTCTCTGGGATGGGGAAGTGTGAAGGGAATGGAGGTCATCCCCCAGCAGGCCACCGCATGTATGATGCAGAGACATTATATTATTTCCAGTGTAGTTTTTGGTCAATGGAGGGGTGTACTTTGGGATTCTGGAGACAAAAGTGCCACATTTTGCAGGAGCTTTCAGCTGTTTACATCAGTTTTGATTGTAAGAAATATCAATCATGCCTTTAAAAAATGGGTTAAAACCCTAGTACTTCTTGAGGAGTAGAGATTGTGACATTGTCTGTCATCCCCTTTACAGGATCCACGCAGATTCCTGTTCCCTATTATTTTAGCTGCAACCTCCACAATAGCTGGAAGGGAAAGAGATTTTACCACCAGCAACATTGCATTGTTACAATCCATCCTTGTTGTATCCAAAGTATTTTAGGAAAGCTTAACAGTAAAGTGGCAAGAGGCATTAGCTGCTGGTCTGCAAAAGAGCTACGTACTGTACTATGAGTAGAGATGAAAATTGTTAAAACCTGTTTCTGACCAATGTAGCTGCCTGTACTTTTGGAGTTTGTTATACTGCTGTAGAGATTCTCTTGGCAAGGTTCTTCAGTTCAAAATCAGAAGAAGATTAAGACTGGAAGGGCAGCTATGAAAGAACTAGACAAAAAATTCTGAGGAGCAAAGATACAAGACTGGACACTAAAGCTAGGATTGTCCAAAATGAAAAAAAGGGGATGGGGGGGGGGGAACGTTCTTTTGAAATCTGTGCTAGGAAGAGTGCAGAAGATACTGAGGATACAGTAAAAAAAACAAATGGTTCCTAAGAAACAGAGCAAACCAAACTGGCAGAATTTCAGAGGGGAAATCGAAACTTAAGTCAAGCTTAGCATGAGGAGGGAGCAGGAAACATGACACGGGCGGAGCAGTGGCTGCAGAGTTGCGTTACATGGACAGAGAATGTTACGGCTCCATACTAGATTATGATGGACAGTTTTCCCCCTAATAGCAAGAAGAATAAGAGGGCCCAACTGGGACAACTTCCCTTGTGGTGCTTATATGGGCATATGGAGGAAGCCCTATGTACGTGGATAAACAGAAAGAAAATTGAGTCTGGGCTGCCACCCTTTTCCACTGGCTCACTTTAGCATTGCCCAGAGTGAAGGCATACTGGAGGGGAAACCGGTCAAACCAGTCTGCAATAGAAAATACAGTTGGCCCCTCCCTATCCATGGATTTTTTCATCCATGGAATCAAAGCATCCACAGCTGACACTGTTCACAAAATTATACATTTTAAATAGCAAGCCCTTGATTTTGCCTTATACAGGGACCACTGTTTTACTGTCTTGTTGATTAATGGGACTTGCGGCCTCCCTGGATTTTGTTATCCACGGGGATCCTGGACGGGAACCAAACCCCAGGTGGATACCAAAGAGCCTACATATGCCAATGTAATATGAATGTGAAACATATGCAAGTCCCTGCCTGCCTTTGCCTGCCCGTTGTTCGCAGATATAGCAAGTGATCCATGGTAGGGAGCCCCGGTGGCGGCAGGGTTAAATGCCAGTCCTGTTCCACATGCTCTTCTGTAGGTTTGGTAAAAGGGAGTCCCCAGCTGTTGGGAGCAATTAGATTATACATTGGTAAACCACTTAGGGGCGTACCCTTAGTGTTTAAAGCGACTTAAAATGCAGCGAGTCCCATAAATGGCAGCAATTAAATGCAGCGATTTTAATTCGATTTTTTCCATCGTTCCCATTGTTTCGTTGTCCTCTAAATATTCCAGGTTGAAGTACCCCTCTATTCATTCCCATTTTTACATCGATTATGTTAACCCGGATTAGACTTCAAGTCGGTCCAACTGGCTGTCATCAATGTGACATCATCATTCGTCATCCCATTTCTTCGACATTCCCTTTCGTGTCCGTTTTTACCCTCCCTCCTAATTTGTGCGGGGGTTTTTTTCAAATTGCCAATGAGAATGCACTTACGCTCATATCCGCCTACGATTTTTTACGCTCAACTATTCACTTATTTATCACAGTTCCGTTTATGGACAAAAATGTGATCTCTGGTTTGTTCTAAAATTTAAGTCAATAACAGAGGACAGATGAGGTTCCCTGCCAAGTGAATGTTTCAGGAAAAATAATGGTTAATTGTCATTTATTTCACAATACTATGAAATAAAAGTAGATCTAGCAAAACAACCTGAAGAAATAATCCAGTTTTGAACCAATTAACTCATACCATACCATAACCGTTTATTAGGCATCTCAATAAAAAAACATCATACAGTTAAAATTATATAAACTAAAATCATTAACATAAAATACTGTAAAATCCGTCCGTGTAACGTATTCTATGGACACAGTTGTTCAATTTTACCAGTTTTTGTTGCCTCCATTAGAAAAATTGTGCCATCACTCCGGGTAATCTGCTCATTGCAATCCCAATAAATGAACTAAAGTTATGTCCAGTACACAGTAGTTTCATTTTCCATTAGTTTGCTTTATCAAATGCTTTCTCGGTTTTTTGAATATAATGGGCAAAGAAAAACAATATGTTAGGGTATTCTGGAACTGCCTCACATTACAAAGACGATTAACAATTTAACTCATGCTTAAGGCATCCTGGGAATTGAGTTATTGTGGCCCAAGCTCTCTGACAGGGACGGCTACATGTCTCACAAAAACTGTATATAGTGCTCCGAAATTCCCTACCTTGAGCCAGGGCAGTTAAAGCTCGTCTCAAACTTATTTCTGCAGTGTGTTTGGAACTATGGACTCTGGTATGGCTTCCTCTAATTTTGACACAGACATGCCTGAAAAAATGACTGTTGTACTGTAAGTTTTATTTCTTAAAACTGGTTTTAGGTTTCTCTTCCCCCTCAGAGGTCAGGAAGCATAAAAACTGTAACGTTATTCAACTTGGGGGAGTACCCGCGTAATTACAAACGATTGTGGTAATCTTTATCGAGATACGCTCTTCATAAGATATTCAGACACACCCTGATGACGTACCACAATTCATCAGGGAATATGACAAGTGAATAAACCCTGAAAATGTATAATTGTCCACCGGGGTGGGTTGACATGACAATAATCAACATCCTCTGAAGGCTAATCTCTACTTGATTCAGGCTTTCATCTAAAGAAACTGAAGAAATACAGGTAATATCAAGTGGCACCGGAGTATAAATATCCAGGAAATTTCTTGTCACATCCATTGACAAGAAAAGGTTCCTAGTCGGTGTTCTGCTTTCTTTTTGGTGGGATCCTCTTCCGAAGAAGAAAGAAGAAGAAGAGATCTAATGTTAAAATGTACTTTTGAGATTATACACTGAGGAAGGTATTTGAAAGTAGCAACATATGGGGAAAGTGGTATTTAATGCTATCTAATGTGTAGTGTATTTTCTGAGATCAGATACTGAAGTAAACATTCAAAGAGAGTGTGAGTTAAACATGGTACAGTCCTCATGGAAGCACTTTTCTTCTCTAGAAATTGCAATCTGAATAATAGGAACAGAAGATTTGTATTTTGTCCTTTCTGGGTGTGTGTGGTGAACTGATAGCACACCCGGCATAGTTTAGGGCTCCATATTTTCATACTGGGAACCAGACATGGTCTTAAAGTTCACGAAGATCTTTTTTTGGTGGGGGGATGCTATGGCCCGGTACAGATGGTGGGAAGTGGCGTGAGGGCCCAATTCTAAGGTTCAAGCAGTGGGCAGCAACTGCATGCTCCCAAACCCTAGTCATAGGACACCACCATCATGGTGGCCTCCTGTCCATATGGAGGTCACCATTTTGATGCCACGCCATACAGCGACCAGACATCGCTGGCAGGAAGTTGGTCATAGGGCTTCGTTGCATCCCTTATGACCGCACAAAAAAGGCGCTGCCTAGAGCGGCCCTTTTTGAGGGCACATGGATGCATGCAGCACAGACACGGGGCAAAACAGGCAACACGGAGCCGCCCGTCTGTACTGCCCCTATGATACTCTTTACCTTCACTTTAACCAGTCTTTGCAGTGTTACTTATTCTCATGCTATTCTGTTTCCATAGAACAAGGTCCCAGACAGATGGGGACCCGGCCAGAAGTGCTCAGTGTAGAGAACATTCAAAAGTGTGCAATCGTCGGAATCATTGGGAGCTCTTCTCCTGCCCTGGAAACCTGCCTAGATCATGCCCTCCTGAAATTAGCCGTGGAAGGAACTTTTTACAGGAGACATGCCCGGCGTGGTAATACGTTTGTGAAGAGACACAGCTTGAATTCCTTTCAGCAATGGAGAGAGCACCTGAGAGATTTCCTTTGCACAGGACAGGCCTTTATCAAGTTCTTCTCCCCGTATTGTGAAGCAGTACAGAGGTCCCCTGGTGGCCAGTTGCTGTTGAGTCTGAGAACACAGAAGATTGAAAGGGAGATGTCTCCTGGAAGGAAATGATAAAGGCCTAAAGGCATGCCTGGGATATGCGTGAAAGTTTTTCCCAAGAGCCGATGTGTGTCCAAAAAAATGCCAGATGAAAATGCGAGAGAAGGGAAGAAAAACTGATTTTAATTTCTGGTGCTGGAGAGAACTACACCACATCTATCAAACTACCAAGCGGAGGGAGATCCATATGATATCCAGATCGCTTCCATCTGGGATAATATTGTAAGGGCTTTCACACCTTGTTGGGTAGCCAAACTTTGCCAATACACAGATTATCAGGCCCCATGGAGCAGAACATTGTAGTCTGCAGTAAGCATTAGTGTTTCTCAAGAAAGAAATAGAAATGATCCATCAGATTCAGAATGGCATTAATCGCTACAGGTGGACACATTTTAAAGATTGTTTAACAGGGGGTCACAAGATGGTTTCTCAGCCTGAGACAAAGGGCCCTAAGCATATTGGCATTCTCCCATGGCTCTAACCCCCATTGTTCCTCCTCATCTAGCACCAATGCAGTTTACAGGAGAGAAAAATCCAGTCCCATAGTGCCATGGAATAATAAGTCTAAGCTGAAATGCCATGGAGGATGGTGGGGAGTCCGTGGAATAAAGTTGAATTAATGGGATGAGATAAATTGAATAGCCATTGCCTTCTGTCTGAATTTCAAAAGGCACCACTACAATCTAAATTTACATAGTTAAAAATTACTTGGTTGTGCTAATTGTATGTACATTGGTGTCCCTAGGTCTCTGTGCTCTGAATCTTTTTAAATGGCAAGCAACACCACACGCTTATTTAACTGGCTAACAACACATCCTTGACATGTTTACTTAGATGTAAGTCGTACGGTGTTTGCTTAAGTGAATTGGCTATCTCTGAGTGCATCTACACCATAGACATAATGCAATTTGAAAACCACTTAAAATGCTCTAGCTCCATCCATCCAGGGGTTTTAAGTCTGCAAATCTTGAGCCTCTCTACAAAGAGTGGCGTGCCTCACAAAACTACAAATCCCAGGATTCTGCAGAATGAAGCCAAGGCAGTTAAAGTGGTAATCGAACTGCATTATTTCTTACAGTGTCGAGGTGCCCCCTGGCAACTTTGCCCTTTGAGCATTACCCTCCCTCCAATTGCCACCATCCCATTTCTTTAATTGTCTCCATTTCAGGATACTTAACTTGTATCTAGTAGTGTGGGTACGTAGTGGGGAAGGAGATATAAGAAAATAGGAAGCGTGTAGGACGCAGCTTTTAAAGTGCATAACTGGGGCGGGTTATAAACCACGCTTGAGGCGGTCTACCGCTGCGCCGTTTGCTCGTGCGGGAGCCGCAGCAGCCACACCGCGCGGCTCCCGCAGACTGAAAAAGAAGCTCCAATATGGAGCTTCTTCTTGCGGCGCCTCTGTGATGTCGCGAGGCGCCAGGGCGCATTCGCGATGCAACAGTTTGGACGCACAGCTCGATACGAAAGATGCCCGGCCGTGTGGAACGGCCGCGGCCAATGTGAGTACAGAGTCCGTATTAGAGACAGGGCGTCTAGAAGAGACACCCCTTTGAAAATGGGACTCTGCGAGTCCCAAGTGCGGTTTGTAACCCCCTAAGTAAAGCACTGATTGAGGCAAAAACACACTGCCAAATATCCAGTTTGTGAACTGTTTTTAACTGTCCACTGCTCAGTGCTAGGGAATTCTGGGAATGTCGTTTTTGGAGACATTTTAGCCTTCTCCGTCAAAGAGCTCTGGTTGCCACAATAAACTACAGTTCCCAGGATTTCATAGTACTGAGCCAGGATAGTTAAAGCGTCTCTGCGGGGTTTTGGACCCTGTCACGTGTCTCCGCTAGTAAAGTCCATATTGTCCACATTCTAGTTACATAATGCACCTCAGAATGAAGTGGACTCTTGTCCCTGTAGCCAACACTGGTGACACTGTCTGACAGCAGCTCTGTAGTGCACTTTAAATGTCTTATGGATCAAAGGTGTTGCCTTGATCCATAAGAAACCCTTTCCTGACCAGGAACCTGTCCGACAAACTGACTATATGAATGTATTTACCTGACCCTGAGGCCATGACCCTGAAGGCCAGGGACAGTTTGGGGATTCTACTGGTCTACCGGCCACCCCGTGCGCTAACAGACTCCCTGCGAGCTGACACAGCTGGTCTCGGAGCTGGTGCTGGAGTCCCTAGGCTTCTTGTCCTGGGGGACAACATCCCCTTCGAGGCCACCCATGTCCAACTGTGCAGCTCGGGAGTTCATGGCTACCATGACTGCCATGGGCCTGTCCCAATTGGTCTCAGGGCCTACACATTGGCTGGTAATACGCTTGAGTCTCTTTAGTACTGACATGGAGATTCCGTGGGCGGAGGTAACTAATGTCTCCCCTTGCATGGACGGATCATTTTCTGGTCGAGGTTAAATTCAAGACATCTACCCAAATCCCTCCGGGGTGGCGGACCTATTAGGATGGTCCACCCCGAAGGCTGATGGAACCCAAAAGGTCCAAGAAGCCCTAGAGGGGTATGGTTGGAACTGATGGCTATTCTGTTGATACCCTGACTAACACCTGGGATAGAGATCTCTCCAGGGCTATACACAGTATCGCTCCCAGCGTCCTTTCAGGCCTGCTTCCAAAAACAACCCTGGTATATGGAAGACTCAGGGAAAGGAAGCAGGTTCTGCAACGACTAGAGCGAACTGGCGAAGACCCAGCACTTAGCCGACAAGGCACTCCTAGAGTCCCATTGAAGGCCTACGGAATGGCAATAAGTGCAGCAAAGCATTCGTTCTATGCTGACGTATTTGTGTCCATGGAGTCGCATCCGGCAGAGCTGTTCAGAGTAGTGAGGGAGCTTACCCAACTGCCCCCTCCTCCCTGAACCTTATTTTGGAACCACCCAAACTGCTGTGATGAGTTTAACAACTTCTTCTGCGGATTAAAATCTCTCGGATAAGGGCTGATCTCGACGCCGTATTTCTTCAGAATCCAGAGTAGAGTTCTCCAAGCTTCCGTGGACTTTGTTATACTGGATCATTTTGAGTCTGTGAGTACTGAGGAAGTGGACAAGATTGGAAGTGTTAGGAGGGTGACATGCCTCTCGATCCCTGTCCTTCATGGCTGGCAGCTCAGGGGGGAACGGCTGTAACTAGTATGCTACGCCGTATAATTAATTAATCTTTCAGGGAAGGGCGGTTTCCATCTAGTCTAAAATGGCCACTGTAAAACCTTGTGAGACATGCAGTGGTGGCTATTTATAGCAGGTATAAGTTCATTTTCATTGACAAATGACTGCAGTGAGAACGAGGCTCATACCGTAAAGCTCAAATGCGTTTAGCTCCATTTTCTGTGGCTGCTCAGTTCTGCCTATTCATTTCCACTAATGCCTCTAGGAACCGGCTAATAGAAAACTGGAAAACTATCTTAATTGTTATGTAGAAGCAGAATTTCAGCAGGTTGCACTTGTTTCTTGCTGTGTGACAAGGAACACTTGCTAAAATTGCCTCTTCCACACAACCATTAAAGGTACATAGGAGCCTTCTCTGGTTTCCACTCTCAAGCCTGCCAGCTGCCATTGGCTATAATTTCCTAATGGGAAATTTGCTTTTAGCTGCACAATTCTTTCCCAAAGAATATACTAAAATAATAAAATTAAAATTTTTATTTAATACCGCCCTTCGATGATCAGGGCGGTGAACAACATATTAATGCAATACAAATACAATTACAGTAAATATTCAATAATTACAATCATATAAAAACAAAACTAAAACTCCATCAGCCAGCTGCCATAGGGTCGTAGGGGGGACTAGCTGCGCTCATTCGGGGAATGCTGTCGAATGGAAGGTTTTTAGTTCCTTCCTACCTGGGCCGGGGGTGGCCGCGGAGCTCTATGGCCCGTTCCAGCGGGCCGGCGAGATGGAATACGACCTCCTCGTTGTGGGCTAAGCCTAGCCCCTGGAACCCTCAGTAGTTGCTGCCCAAGATGTTCAGGGTGCGAGGCGGAATGTATGGAGAGAGGGCGGTCCTCCAGGTATCCTGGCCCAAGCCATGTAGGGCTTTATAGGTTATCACCAACACCTTGTACTGTGCCCGAAGCGAATAGGCAGCCAATGCAGATCTTTAGTATAGGTAATATGACTGGCCCTGGAAGTACCAGTGACCAGTCTGGCTGCCTGTTCTGTACCATCTGTAGCTTCCGGGTATGGTATAAGGGTTGGCCCCATGTAGAGCGCATGCAGAAATCCAATCGAGAGGTTACCAGAGCATGTACACCGTTTCAAGGTCTCCTCTGGCCCAGGTATGGGGCGCAGCTGGCGATAAGCCAAGCTGATAACAGGTGCTCTTGACCGTGCATTCACCTGAGATGTGAGGTGAACGACGAATCAAGGAGCACCCCCAGACTGCGCAGGAGTCCTTCACAGAAGCGTGATCCCGTTCAGGACAGGTGGAACCACCGCCATTCCTGGACCAGGGGAACCTATCAAAGTACTCCGTTTTCTCTGGATTCAGACGAGTCGGTTTTCCCTCATCCAGCCCATTACCGACTCCAGCAGCACGAGAGGAGAGCGCCACTCGTCACTGCATAGTCGGAGACATAGAGAAGACTATTGTGGGGTGTCATCAGCGCCCCATGTCTCGGATGATCTCTCCCAGATTTCATGTAAATGTGAAAAGCATGGAGACAGAATGGCTCCTGAGGGACCCAGATATAAGGGCCCCTTATTGGAGCACACATCTCCCAGCTGCACCATCTGGAACCTCCCAGAGAGGTAGGATCGGAACCACTGGAGCGCAGTGCCCCGATTCCCACCTCTGCCAGCGTTCCAGAAGGATACCATGTCTATGGTATCGAAAGCGCTGAATGTCCAAGAGCACCAACAGGGACACGCTTCCCCTGTCATGCCCAGCGGAGATCATCGACCAAGGCGACCATGGCCGTCTCGAACCCCGAAGCCCGCCCGAAAGCGCAGTTTGAAATGGGTCCAGATAATCCGTTTCATCCAAGACCAATTGAAGCTGGATTGCAACCGCCCTCCTCGATCACCTTCCCCAGAAATGCAGCAGCGAGACTGGCCGTAATTACTGTTACAGGGGGTCGAGGGAGGGCTTTTTAATAAAGGTTTTACAGTTGGCCAATTTCAACCCATTTGAAAATTGCCCATCCCTCAGAGATGTATTAATAATCTGGCCGTAACAAGTCGTTACTGCCGGTCCCCCCTGAACCGCTAGCCATGAGGACAGGGATCGAGAGAGCAGGTTGTCTTCCGCGAACATTCCAAGGATCTTGTCCACATCACGGTACTTACACTCACGTCAGGTTAATAGAGTCCACGGAGGCTCTGATGCCTCTACTCTATGTTCTGCTCAATGCCGGCGTTAAGACCTTCGCTATCTGAGAGGTTTTTCCGCGAGAGTTGTTAAAGGTCCACGACCTTACAAGGTTCAAGGATCGGGTTCAGGCAGGGGAGCTGATTAGCTCCCGAACCCCCTGAACAACTCTGCTGGACGCGACTCCACGGACGCAACCGAGCCCATAGAAGATTCTAGCTGCTCGTACGCCTCCCGTATCCGTCCAAAAGGGGTCTAGGATAGCCGTTGTCGGCTAAGCAAAGGTGTTTCTGCCAGCGGTACTCTAGCCGGTCGCAGGACCCGCTTCCTTGCCCGGAGGTCTTCCGTATACCAGGGCTTACGTTTGGAAGCGGCCTGAGAGGGCGCTTGGGACATAGTGTGTATAGCCTAAGAGACCGGTATCCAGATACAAAAGATCCCTAGACTGTCCTAGCCTTCAGGGGCAGGTAATGCACTCGATAAAAGAAGTTTGTCGGATGTGGTTCCTGGTGAGAGACACAGGTGTTCTTGTGGACCAAGGCAACACCCCCCCCCCCCGCCCACCTAACCTGGGCTGGTCCTTCACCGAAAACCCGGCGGGAGGCCTGTGCCCACACAGCATTTCCCTCAGGCCCAACGCAGGTTTCGGTAATGCAAGCCAGGTCGCAATTTCTGTCCTCCAACAGATCATGGAGGAGTGGGACTTGTTGTTGATCGACCTGGCATTGCACAGGGCAGCGACAGGGTTTGTGGCACGGTTGGAATGACCCTCAGGTCCCTTTGGTTAGGAGGGGGACGGAAGGAGAGATAGATATTAAGCATCAGATCTCGCCTTCCTCTGTAACGCAAGTCCACCTTCTACCGCCATACCTCCCCCTGCCCCACACACCTCAATGGGAGCCCCCTCGCACCGATATTACCCTCTTCCTCCCCAGCCAGAGCATTCCCCACATCCATGCCCTCCCTCCCCTACACTACAAAAAGAACAGAGGTGTGACACAACAGTTCATCCTGTTCAGGCTGACTTGGGCAGAGCCCTTCTTGCCCCTTGTGCCGCTATCAAAATGCCCAACTGTACAATTATGGAGTTGCAGCATCCGAACAAAGCAGTCCGTGGCGCCCCAAGGAGGGCCGCCCGCATGCTCAGGCAGCTCCAAGCACCGTCAGGTAGCGGCCCAGCCCCCCTGAAACGCCGCTCCGGCAGCGAGGAAAGTCCTCTGGATCGCTGCCTAGTTGTAAGGAGGGTGTGAGCGGTGGCGTCCTCTGTTGGGGAGGCGGGGCCAGCCGGCTTTATGGGGCCGTCTCACCGGCCCCGCCCCTCTGGAAGCCGCTCCGGCGCGTGAGGTAAGAGTCCTCTGGGCCGTTGCCCAGCCTGTGAGAGGGGCGAGCGGTGGCATTGGGACCCCCCTTTACATCGACATGCAGATGTAAAAAAAAAAACTTATCTACTCAAAGTAGTACATGAAATATATATATATATATGTACAATATATATATAATATATATATATATATATATATTCATGTACTACTTGAGTAGATAAGGTTTTTTTTTACATCTGCATGTCGATATAAAGGGGGGTCCCAATGTTAAAATTGTGTGCCACGCCTTAAAGAATTAAGTTTTTGTTTTATTTTTTCTGTATGGCCACTGGTTACCCCAAATAGTTTTCCCAGTTTAATATGTGGGTCAGAACATAGCTACCCACAAGTTTCAGATTGGTGATATTT
>NC_056523.1:16704508-16713697 GCF_019175285.1 Sceloporus undulatus
ATATTTACAAAAGTTCCCACTTCTCTAATGGAATAAACATTTGGTTGTTAGCTGGAATTTCTGCTATGATGATTTGCAAAAAAGAAAAACAAATATGTCAGATATTTTCTCACACCGTTCCTCCCATTTTTCTCTCAGAAAAAAAAGATATCAGAAGAACAATCTTTATTTTTCTGGGGCTGGGCTTCCTGTAATGTGTATGCTATTTTTCTACATCATCTCCATGGTACCTAAACAAAGAATTTGGCAGAGCTCCTTCTGAAGGAGTATGAAAGTGAAAGCAGCTATCTAAGGATTTACATCAGAGTCAGAAACATAATTTCTCATGTTCTGGGATCCAGGAGGGACTGTTCAGTGAATGGGTCACTTTGGATGATGGTGTATATCCAAACTGGAAGATGCAGGCTGCCCCAAGCTCATTCAAAGTATATGCCTCCAACTGGGGCTGACCCACAGGTAGGGCTTCTGTTGAACTAGGTAAGTTCCATAAGGTTGTTTCTTTCCTCTTCCCTCCCTCCTTCTCTTCCTTCTAGGGCCATCTTTCTGACAACCAGGGGTAGAGAAAGATTAGAGTTGCCAAGTGAATACTAGACCCGGCTCTTGTCTCTTTCATGGGTGTGTAGAAGAGGGAATCTCAGCAGCTTATGTGACAAGCAGTCCCTGCTGAAATTCTCTGGTCTACACTACTGTTAAAGGGAAAGAAACACTCCTCTTTAAAAAAAAAAATAACTGGCAAGAAGTAAAGATTTTTATGAGCCTCTCTGCCTTTTAGGCCACACTAATTTGGCCAGCTTTGGGTATTATGGATCCCACCTGGGAGCATTGGCAAAGTGAGGAACCATTTACTACACCTAGAAAAATGTAGCTAAATATCTTGCTTTTGGCTCTACTCCTCATGCTTGAAGTCTGTTCAAACACTGCCTAAATGTACACCCAAATCATCATAAAATGCAAAAATCAAATAAATGAAAATAATAAATGAAATGAAAAATGAAAAAGAAAACCTATAAACTTCCTATAGTTGGAAGAGATGGCAAAGAGTCAGCCATTTCAACCTCATTCTGCCATGCAGGAAGATACAATCAAAGTATCCCCAGCAGATGGCCATCCAGCCTCTGTTTTAAGATCTCCAAAGAAAGGGATTCCACCACTCTCTGAGGGAGTTTCTTCCACTGTCAAACAGCTCTTACTGTCACCAAATTTTCCTCATGTTTAATTGTAATTTGAATTCACTGATGTGAGTCATAGGAGTTTATCAAATGGGAGGAATTTCTCTTAAATTCGAATGAAAAGAAAGTGGGGTCAGAATGCATTCACTTAAAATCGCTAGTTTCGCGCAATTACGTGAATACACATTGCATTCGAACTGACTCCCCATTGCCCGAAAATAGCATGCCATTGCCCGAATGGCAGTCTATCACACAATAACTTGAAACCACATGATTGTGTTCGGACTGACTTCCCATTGCCCAAATTTGCATGTAGTGGCTTATCACGCAATAATATTAAACCCTATGATTGCGTTCAGATTGCCATTGGATCATACTTCCAATTTCCCTTGTCTGATAAACTCCATAGTCTCTGTAGCTGCAGAAAACAAGCTTACTCCTTCTTCAATGGAGCTGCATCCTCACTGCAGAATCTGGTTTGACACCACTTGAATTATCATGGCTCAATGCTATGGAATTCTGGGAAGTGTAGTCTGTTGTGGCACCAGAGCTTCACTCAGTTCTGATGCCACAGCAAACTACAGTTCCCAGAGTTCCATAGCATTTAGCAATAGCAGTTCAAGTGATGTCAAACCAGATTATTTCTGCAATGCAAATGCAGACTTTGATATCCCTTCAAATATTTAAACATAGCTACCATGTCACCTCTTAATTTGATCTCTTTCAGGCTAAACATATCCAACTCTCCGAGCCACTCCTTATATGGCATGGTTCCCAGACCTTTCACCATTTTGTTCACCCTTCTCTGGACATGTTCCTCTTGCTTAAATTGTGGTGCCCACAATTGTGGTGCCCAGAAGTGAACATAGTTTTCCAGGTTGTCTGACCAAAGCAGAGTAGAGTGGCATTATTGTTTGCCTTAATCTAGACATTATACTCCTATTAATGCAGCCTATAATGTTTTTTTAGCTGCCACATACATTATTGACTCCTGGATCACTTCTGTATGTGCTGTTATTAAGCCAGTTGTTCCCCATTCTGTATCTGTGCAGTTCATTTTTTTATGCCTAAAGATATAAAGGCAGCCAGGAAGGGGGAGGAGGGTGCAACTGGGTGTCACCCTTCTTCTTGGTGTCACCCGGCGTGGTTCATATCCCCTGCACCCCTTAGCATTTGTTCTTTTACCTGAATCTTTAAGGAAGCAGCAAGAGTGCTTGGCTGACTGCTGAGTGTGTATTTGCTTTTCCTTTGTTGCTTTGTTTTTTGAGGTTTTGCTGGTTGAGGCAAGGAGCTGCCCTTTGTCAAAAGGGAGGGGCTGCCATTTGATAAACAAAGAGAAAACAAAACTCTGGAATTTGGAGGCTGTGTTTCGATTTTTGAACAAGTTCTTTGCAAGTATGGAGGTTGTGACCAGTGGTTAGAGAGCAGGCTAGAAAAATTCTGGCAGTCACTGATTTTGTGAAAATAGGTTGATTGAAAGGGAAAAAGTGGGATGTTAAATTTAGGATGAATCCAATTGATGGAGAAAGAAATTACCAGGAACAGATAGCATACCAAAAAAGCTGTTCCAAGCAACAGGACAACATTTCTGTAGACAGAAGTACTGTAACCTGAAGCATTAAAAAAAAATAACAAAATAACAAATTAGCTTAAAGCTTTCAGGCACCAAAAAGAAGTGTTTTCATGTTGGAAGGAGAGAAACAGTGTGTGTTCCAACAGGCCTGAGATTAAGGTAAAGGCATGTTATTTTACCCATGTAGTTCAGCTTTAGCTGGCATTAATAAAGGGATAATTTCCAAATCAATGGAAGTAACTGGTCCACTATATTCTGCACTTGTCAGGACTCATCTGGAATATTGTGTTCATCTCTCAGTGCCTCATTTTAAGAAGGATCTGGACAAGTTTATGTAGGTTCAGAGAAAGGGAACAAGGATGACAGGAGGTATGGAGAACAAAACATATGAGGAAAGGTTGAATAAGCGGGGGCTTGTTTAGCATGGTGAAGAGAAGACTAAGGGTTGACATGATTGCATTCCTTAAATACATCAAGGGCTGTGTCACAAGAGAGGAAAGGGCAGGCCTGTTCTCTATTGGCCAAGAGGGTAAGACCAAGTTTAATGATTTTGAGTTTCAGGAGGGTAGAGTTTGACTGAACATTGGAAAGGACATCTTGACAGTAAGAGCAGTTTGGCAATGGAACCAATTGCCTAGAGAGGTGGTGAGTCTCCTATTCCAGACATAGAATCATAGTATCATAGAATCGTAAAGTTGGAAGAGACCCCAAGGGCCATCCAGTCCAACCCCTTGCCATGCAGGAACTCTCAATCAAGCATCCCTGACAGATGGCCATCCAGTCTCCAAGGAAGGGGGCTCCACCAGGGAGTGTGTTCCACTGTCGACTTCAAAAAGAGGCTACCTGCTGGGGATGTTTTAGAGATACTACACTGAGTTGGGCTCAATTGACTATGAGGCCCCATTCCTACTCTATAATTCCATGATTCACCTTGGAAAATCTAATCTAGTTCTAAGTATTTATTTATTTGTTTATTCATTTATTTGCTATTCCGATCATTAGTCAAAAAGACCGACAGGGTGGTGTAAAGATTGTTAATTTGACACTTCCCTGCCCACAACCTTATAATCTAAAAAGATATGACACAAAAGGAGAAGGGGGTGGCGGTGGGGAAAGGGATCAAGTCCAGCAGATACTGCTGTTTTTTCCCCTCCCTCCAAGGCCAGGGCAATGGCAGTTGGGATGGAGGGAGGGTCCTCCACCTGTTTCTGGAACTAGACATGGTAGAGCTGTGCCTACCTCTAAAATCTGTCATCAAATATGGAAAACAAAACAGTGGTCCACATACTGGAAACATTCAATATACAACCCAATCCCCAAGAAAGGGGACATGAGGGACTACATTAACCACAGGCCCATTGCATTAATTTTCCATGCAAGAAAAGTCATACTCAAAGATTCTTACCACATATGTAACAAGAAACGCCAGATATCCAAGCTGGGATCAGGAAAGGAAGAGGCACTATAGATCATATTGCAAACATACCATATACAATAGATAATTAGTACAATGGATAATGAAGCGCAACAAAGAATTTCAAAAGAAACCAGCCTGTGCTTTATAGCAAACCTTTGTGTAGATAATGTAAAAATATGGATCACTCTTAAAGAAATGGGTGTGTCACAATAATTTTTGTCCTGATGCAGAACCTGTATTCATCACAAGAGACTACGGTCACAATAGAATATAGAGAAACAGAATCGTTTCCAGTAGGAAAAGGTATAAGGTGAGGCTGCATTTTACCACCCCATTTTTTTCCTATTTTAGTATATGCATTAATTTCTAATTATTTGTAGAATGTACACTACTGGCAGGTCTTTATTTTATCTTATTTATTTTAACTCAACTGATTATATGTACAGTGCTGTGCTATAGCACTTTATAAATACAAATTATTATTATTATTATTATTATTATTATTATTATTATTATTATCTGTTTAACTTGTATGCTGAATATATCATGCCTAAAATAGAATTTAAACTTGGAGGAAGGAGGCATGAAAATTGGAGGAAGGAAGACCAAGAATGTAAGATATGCAGATGACAGCATACTACTAATAGAAAATAGTAGTATGGTGGGACTTGGAACAACTGCTGAAGAAATTGAAGGAAGAAAGTGTAAAGGCAGGATTACAGTGGAATTTTAAATAAACAAAAATAATGACAACAGATGATTTACTTACCTTTAAAGTGGATAAAGACAGGATCAAAATTCAAAATGATCTTAATAGATTAGACAGGTGGGCAAAAAAAACTAACAAAATAATATAGTTAAGTGGATGCAGAATATTGGAAATAAAATACAAGCTGGGAAAACATGTGGGAAAACAATTTAAAATTTACAAAATGTAATAATGTAAGAGAAATCTATTTTAAAATCTTCTATAGATGGTATATAACTCCAGCTAGACTAGCAAAGATTAAAAAAAACACACAATAAAAATAAGTGTTGTAAATGTAATGTGGAAATGGGTATTGAATACCATATGTGGTGGCAATGCAATTTGCACAAAAAGCTCCATGTTACACAAAAATGCCTGTTTCTGGAAACAGTGGTACCTTTTGTGCAAAAATTGTGCTTTTTCTATGAAAACTGTGTTTTTATGCAAAAAGTATTTCCACGAATGCACACATTTTTGTGTATGCAAATATCACTTTTTTTGTATCAATGCCAGTTTTGTACAAGAAATTACAGAATTACAGAAAGGCCTCACAAATAAACCAACTGCTGTTTTCTTTGCAGATTTCCATCAGGACATGATACCCTACAGGTTTCCACATCCAATAGACAAGATGGAGAGAAGATCAGGCACTAGAACCAACTGCATTTTTCTAGGGAATGAAAAGTCTAAACTCTGAAAAGAACTCGAAGCTCTATATGAAAAGAATTGATTGACAATTATAACAGTTGTAGAAAGTGGCTGGAAAGGACATTGAATCCAGAATTTAGAGTTGCCTAAGACAAGGGTGACAATGATTACAGTGATTTTGGTGTCCGTCCTAGCAGTTTCAATCTCTTCCACCTTCATCTGGAAGAAGATGCAGTCCCAAGCACACCGACTGACTCTTGAGAACCTGAAGAGGGTAAGAGACATGCTAGAGAGTTCAAGATTAATGGATGACGGTCTGAGAACTTGCTTCCAGGTTTTCTTGCAGAAGTTCCCTGAAGAACCTCCGTGGGTGACAAAAAATGCTCATGCGATTCTCATAGGGAATGGTGGAGAAAAGTATGAGTTTGTTGCAGGAAGGAGGGAATGGATGATCACTGTCTGTGCTGGCGGCACCCTCTATCAGGTAACAGCCCCATCAGTGGAATTGCATGAAGTCAGATTATGTTTTCAACAGCCACTAAGTGCTGAGAATTTAGATAGAATGAGGAACCTATTGGAGAGATATGAATTGATGGATGAAAGTTTGAGAACCTGCTTTTCTGTGGCTATTCAGAAGTTCCACAAAGAACCTCCATGGGTAAGGAAAAATGCCCAGATGATCCTCAAGGGTGATGATGGGAAGGAGCTTCAATTTGCCACAGGGAAGAGAGAATGGAAGATCAGTGTTTTTGCTGGTGACTGTAAGTATCATGTCACAGCCCCATCTGCTTGTATGTATCTGGCTAGATTGCACTTTCAGCCACAGCCACTCAGCATCCAAACATTAAAAGAAGTGAGAGATGGTCTGGAGATGTGGAGGGTGTTAACTTCCACCATGAGAAGCTGCTTCATGCTGGCCCTTCAGGAGTTCTCCAAGGAACCTAATTGCATAAAAACTAATGCCCAGATGATCATCAGCATTGATGAGGAAGGGGAAAACCTGGAATTTTTATCAGGGAATGGAGATGTTAAGATCTATGTTACTAGTAGCAATGGGGATCCCCAGTACCAAGTGATGGACATGACCTCAGATACATTTTTGGAACGGTTATGTCACATCCCAGTGCTGGTGAATGTTAGAAACCTGAGCAAATTACAGAAAACATTGGCCACAGCAGGCTTGTTGTATGGGAACCTAAACTTGTGTTTTCAGCACATGATGCAAGAATTGCCAAAGTACCCAAAACTCCTTTGTAAGAGACCCCAAATGTACATCACATGGGATGAGTCAGGGTTAGTGTTTGTCTCGCCCCAAGGAGACTGTGAGGTCTCTGTGCAATGCCATGATGGAACAACAAAGTACACTGTCAGTGTAAATAGCTTGGAGCTCAACACTTGGGAGCTGTTCTGGGAGAGAATCAGGCAGCAGACGCATCCACTATCGATTGAAAAACTGGAAGAAATGAGAACCAAACTCAGGAGTCTGAAGGGAACCCCTAACTATTTGCTTGAAAAATTCAGCAAAGCCATACATATGTTTCATGCTGAGCTAAAATGGTTGCAGAATAATGCCCGTCTTGTCATTGAGTGTGATGAAGGGGAGGTGGTTTTCCTGTCTGGTAAAGGGGAGAACATAATTGATATCTGCTGCATCGACAAAGTCACCTGTTACTTTGTTAAACCTACCTTAAAAATCCGTGCCGCCCAGGCAACCTTAAAGATTCTTCGTAAAGTCCCTGAATTGCTCTTTGCAGTTCTGCCAGGTTTTGCCAAATTGTTCATCCCTTCAGCTTGAGATCTTGCTCTCTTTCACCCAATACCAATTCTAACTGAGCAACCCTATACTCATATGTCTACTGAGCCACTGGAGCTACACCACAGCTCTCCCAGCAAATCTTCTCCTTCATCAAATGATCACCAAGCTCCAGGAGGTGATCAAAGAACAACAAAGTCAAAACATGAAGCTGATACCGAATCAACATTCATCCCCTCCTCCATGTGCAACCTAACCCACACCACAATCAACAATCAGGAATGGCGCTTACAATACCCATTTGATATGGAGGGACCAATGATGCAACGTTGATTTGACCACTCTCTCATCACATTGCTCTGTTATTCCACACATTGCATATAGCAATGACACTTCATCCCACTCCCACAGAGCAACACCCCATAGCAGTTGTGGGCAATTCCAGTGGATGATGGAAACACTTTTCTGCTTTGATGTCTTTCCAAAGCCAAAAATCTAAAGGGAAAACTACCCCCAAAAAAACAACTGCCTCCGCCACAAACTTAACCCCCTCCCCCGAGAAGAGGCCAGGAATGTTCCCTTTTTTTTTTAACCAAAGTGTCTGGAATTCACAATCACAGTTACAAATCCATAAATATTTGTATTCACAATCCCTACATAGTCACAACCCTGGTAATATATAGGGAAGGCTTAGGATTGAAAAAGTCCCTTAATTCTTGGTTTCCTGGGTATCAGAACACTGCGATGACAGAGATCTGTTTTCCTGTCAATCAGATGCAGTAGACTGATCTACTTGAGGGATCTACCATCTTGAGGGAGAGAGAGGCCAGGTCTGGAAGACAAAGAGCCCTCCTCCAACCACCATCTGAGGAGAGAGAGGAGGCCAGGTCTGGAAGACAAGAGCCCTCCTCCAACCACCATCTTGAGGGGGAGAGAGGCCAGTCTGAGAAGACAAAGAGCCCTCCTCCACCACCATCTTGAGGGGGGAAGAGGCCTGGCCTAGAAGAGAAAAAGAGCCCTCTCCAACCACCATCTTGAGGGGAGAGAGGCCAGGCCTGAAGACAAAGAGCCCCCCTCCAACCACCATCTTGAGGGGGAGAGAGGCCAGGCTAGAAGACAAAGAGCCCTCCTCCAACCACCATCTTGAGGGGGAGAGAGGCCTGGCCTGGAAGAACAAAGACCCTCCTCCAACCACCATCTTGAGGGGGAGAGGCCGCCTGGAAGACAAAGAGCCCTCCTCCAACCACCATCTTGAGGGGAGAGAGGGCCAGGCCTGAAGAAAAAGAGCCCTCCTCCAACCACCATCTTGAGGGAGAGAGAGGCCAGGCCTGGAAGACAAAGAGCCCTCCTCCAACCACCATCTTGAGGGAGGAGAGAGGCCAGGCCTGGAAGACAAAGAGCCCTCCTCCAACCACCATCTTGAGGGGAGAGGAGGCCAGGCCTGGAGACAAGAAGCCCTCTCCAACCACCATCTTGAGGGGAGAGAGGCCTGGCCTGAAGACAAAGAGCCCTCCTCCAACCACCATCTTGAGGGGGAGAGAGGCCAGGCCTGAAGAAAAAGAGCCCTCCTCCAACCACCATCTTGAGGGGGGAGAGCCAGGCCTGGAAGACAAAAGCCCTCCTCAACCACCATCTGAGGGGAGAGAGGCCAGGCCTGGAAGACAAAGAGCCCTCCTCCAACACCATCTTGAGGGGGAGAGAGGCCTGGCCTGGAAGAAAAAGAGCCCTCCTCTAACCACCATCTTGAGAGGGGGAGGCCTGGCCTGGAAACAAAGAGCCCTCCTCCAACCACCATCTTGAGGGGGAGAGAGGCCTGGCCTGGAAGACAAAGAGCCCTCCTCCAACCACCATCTTGAGGGGGAGAGAGGCAGGCCTGAAGAA
>NC_056523.1:16713722-16749193 GCF_019175285.1 Sceloporus undulatus
CTGAGCCAGGGCAGTTAAAGCAGTCTCAAACTGGATTATTTCTGTAGTGTGTCTTGGACCCAACTCAGGCTGCATCTTCACTCCAGACTCCAGAGACAATCCAGTTTCATACCGTTTTTACTGCCATGGCCCAGTGTTATGAAATCCTGGAAATTGTAGTTTGTTGTCACACCAGAGTTTGCTGAGAGAGAAGGTTAAATGTCTCACAAAACTAGAATTCCCAGGATTCCCTAGCACTGAGCCATGGCAATTAAAAGGATGTCAAACAGGATTATTTCTGCAGTGCGGTTGCAGCCGAACACTTTTCTATTTGGCACAAAGCTTCCTGAGCCTCCTTCATGCCTCCCTCCTCTTCCATGGCCAAGAGGTTGGGCTATGGGGCTTTTTTGTCTGTTATGGTTTAATGTTTTTGTATTTTAATCTTGTTGAATTATGTGGATTGTTGTTTTTAACCTTGATGTAAGCCGCCCTGATCGTAGGAAGGGCGGGATATAAATAAAATTTTTATTATTATTATGTCAAAATAAATATCTTAAAAGGACTGAAAGATTCTTTGAGCCCATACAGACAGGCCAAAATAAAGCTGCTTCGGGTCACTTTGGCGGTATCTTGTTTAAATGACACGTGCATCTTAAGAGGCCAGAAGCTGTGCCAAAACCACTCTCCAGGCCTAAAGACTGGAGCGCAGCTTTGGTGCAGCTTCTGCCCTCTTAAGATGCATGTGTCATTTAAACAGCATACTTCCAAAGTGACCCGAAGCAGCTTTATTTTGGCCTGTCTGTATGGGCCCTCTGTTTGGTTCAATGGTGATTTTGAGAGTTGAAATAAGTTAGTTATTTTTATTCAATTATGTTTACGTTTATTTGCAAAACATCTGCCATTTTAACATTATGGGAATTTTCCGGGAATTGTGACTGAATATTCCGTGTGATCTGGGGGGATTCAGTGTGTTTGGGACAAACATTTTCGGGAATTATCTTCCAGGCTTGTTGGCAACACTGTTCACAACACTCACAACAATCAGCCTCGTCAAAACTCCCAAATGCCAAATCCCAGAACTGCCCCCAAATCCCCGGAATGGGGGCACAGCTTCCAGGGTCTCAGGGCATCGCTGTCAGGTCAGGGGCATAATTTCTGTGGTGGAAGGTATGTCAGCCATTTTTTGGGGGGCGGTTACTTCCCAGGAAGGTATTTTGGCCCAGTGTTCCCTGAAAAGGCTTGTATTTCCCTTAATACCTGGGCGGAAGCCTTAAAATCCCAGAATCTTCCCAGAAATTCAGCCAATCCCAGAAATGACACAGAAAAGTTTCACAAATCCCAACTTCAGGAAAAAGTCCCAGAAATTGGCAACATTTGTTTTGCTGGTATTGAACTCAGAGCCTTAGCAAAGCTCTGGCGCCACAAAAACCTACAAGGGCCAGAACATAATAGCCTTGAATCATAGCAGCTAAAAGTGGGGCCAAGACGGATCAATTCTGCAGTGCAGCTGAGCTGCTGGGACGTCACGTGACACCAAACAGCTCTTCCCGCCACAACGAAACTGAAAGCCCGACTGAAGCACAACTGCTTTTATAGAACGCTGCTGTCCCTGATTGAAAACTTTGCCTTCTTTGCTTGCAAGCCACGCCCCTTGGGAAACAGCACTGCTCCTGATTGGCCGGTTTATTTTCCCCGCCGTTCTAAAAGCGCACCAATCCTCCTGATTGGCTGGTTATTGTTCTTCCCGCCAAGGCGTGCTCTTCTTCTCTTTCTCTTTCTCTTTCCAAGGCTGGCAGCCATAGAAGAGCCTCCCAGGTAAGTCTGCGCTTCTCCCCAATGGCTGGCTGCTCCCTCTTTTTAAAATCAGGATCAGGGCTTGGGATGGGACTTGGGAGGCTTCTCTTCTGCCCTTGAATTCCTTGGTACAGGAATTTATGTTACTTTTGAAACCTATAACTATAGATGAAGCTGGCATTTAATGTCATATGTTTGCAATGTATATTAAACTGCATTTAGTATATGTATGCAATGTATACTATGCTCTGCAATGTATATTAAACTCTACTTTTAATATATGTTTGCAATGTATGTTTAACTGCACTTAGTATTATATGTTTGCAGTGCATTTAATATATGTATGCGATGGATACTAAACTGCCTTTAATATCATATGTATGCAACGTATATTAAACTCCTGCATTTAATATCACATGCATGCAGATGAAGCCCAGTGGGTGACCTTTGGCAAGTCACACTCTCTCAGCCTCAGGGGAAAGGCAAGGGCAGCCCTCTTCTCTGGACAAGAAAACCCAGTGATAGGTTCGCCTTAGGGTTGCCATAAGTCAGAAAAGACTTGAAGGCACACAACAATATTTCACAATGCATTTCGGAGTAGTTAGTCTGGAAAATGTTAACTCTTGAAAAGTACCAAATACTAACAAATTTGCCCCACTTTGACAGTTTTGTTCCTTGTTAATGATTTCTCATATTTTCCCTGCTTCACATTTGCTTTGTATGCTTAACCTTTGCTCCCCTTCATTCTTTAGGAGGGATAGAGTATAGCCGTTGTTGTTGTTGTTGTTGTTGTTGTTGTTGTTGTTGTTGTTGTTGTGTCTGCAGTATCAAGGGAATGGCAATGCTATGGATGTGATTTTTCACAAAGTTTGTTCTCAAAGGTGGCAGTGATAGCGGTGTGTGTCTTCAAGTTATTTCCGACTTATGGCAACCCTAAGGCAACCCAGTCTTGAGGTTTTCTCGGCAAGGATTGGCCAGAGGAGGTTTGCCTTTGCCTTCCCCTGAGGCTGAGAGAGTGTGACTTGCCTAAGGTCAGCCAATTGGGCTGAGTGGGTGCCTGAGGGTCTCCATAAATCCAAAACAAATTGAAGACGCACAGCAACAACAAAGGGATCTTTGCAGCACCTATGAGACTAAGGTCCAAAACACACCCAGAAATAATCCAGTTTGAGACTGCTTTAACTGTCCTGGCTCAGTGCTAGGGAATCCTGGGAATTGTAGTTTATTGTGGCCCCAGAGCTCTCTGACAGAGAAGGCTCAATGTCTCCCAAAACTAGTTCCTAGGATTCCCTTGCACTGAGTCATTGCAGTTAAAGCTGTCTCACACTGGATTATTTCTACAGTGTGTGTTGGACCTAACTGAAAGAAAGAGTTTTTATTGTCTGCTATGTTTGTATGTGTGAGATACAGAAATCTAATTTCCAATTTTGTTGAGCTAAAAACAAGAAGGACTTAAGAAGACAAACAAACAATCAGGTGAAAGCACTATAAGCCGTATTTATTTGAAAACAATTCTGCAGAAAAGGGTGCAATCAAACTGCAAAAATAAGCAAAGAGAGAGAGAGAGAGAGAGCACCTGTTTACATAGATTTCATGTCTTATTTATACATTTCTTTATCTTATCATTTTTCCCATTATATTTTTCATTGGCCAGATCAAGACATGTGGTTAATCTTAAGACCTCCTTTGCATGTATGTAACATCGCCACTGATACCATACATCCCATGACCATTTAAATTAGGGGTAATTTATGTATAGGAGGTGTCAGATTATGTATTATCCTCATTAATCAGTGAGAAATTTTTGTGAACTTTCAGTCACCCTTTTGTTAAAAAAAAGTATTCTTGCCAATTGGTGAAAATAAAACTCCCTTATCTCCTGGTTTGTATCTCCTTGGCAAAGTTGTCCTTGGCTTCCAGGTGCAGAGGAAGGATTTTTCTTTGACACTTTTTGTCTAATTTAATTGTTATATTTGTAATGCAAGTCTAGTTCTTTATTTACTATTTTAAACAGAACACTAACCATTTTGATAGTCTTAATATAGCCAGAAAAAATACAATTTATTCAGTTTATGTTTTATAAAATAACTAAGCCCAGCATATTTTATAAGTGTAACTTGTTTATTATCAAAAATATAGAACCCCCTTTATTCTTGCAAAACAATGTATTTAATAGATGACAAGTGTTGGGTAACTTAAAGTCCAATAAACTTTTATAAAGTGATTTTGATATAAAAGACTTATCTAAAACTCTTTCTTTTACTAACTTATATATTTTTATAAAATTCCCTTTCAGTTAAAGGGCCTCAGCTGACCTTTACTCAATCCTATTAGATACATATTCAGTGTAACAGTATACATGTATATATGTGGTTCCATATTATCTATATATGTAATCTAATTGTAGCATACGATTATATAGTCTTGCACAATTTCTACTCTATTCATGTGTTTCTAACTCTTTTATTAAATCTTACGTGTTTCATTCAAATCCATTTCTCTCAGTATGCTTTATGTTGTTTTCCTTCCACTGGTCTGTGACCATAGTTAAATATCTATCAATCTGTGTAACTGAAAGAAAGAAGCTGTTAGTGTGAGCTTTCCTAGGCGTGAGGCTACAAGGAAGTAGGCTCACATCTATGAAAGTTCATGCTACCAGCTTTTTTCTTTCACAGAGGCTGCATCTTCAGTGCAGAGGTAATCCAGTTTGGCACCACTTTAACTGCCATGGCTCAATGCTATGGAATCTTGGGATTTGTAGTTTGGCAAGACATTTAGTTTCCTCTGTCGGAGAGCTCTGGTGCCACAATAAACTACAATTCCCTAACAATTGGGCAAGGGTAGTTAAAGCATTATTTCTGCAGTGTGGATTGGTGCTCTGGGGCCACAGCAAACTACAGTTCCTACAATACTGTGTGCATTCAAGTTGTTTCTGACTTGTGATGACTTTAAGATGAATCTATCACAGGGTTTTCTTGGGCTGAGAGAGTGTGACTTGCTCAAAGACACTCATTGCGTTTTCATGGATGAGTGTTTAATTGAACCCTGATCTCCATAGTCCTAGTCCTTTGCTTAAGATGTAGATGAAGATGTAAACCTAGAGCCTGTGTGTGTGCGTGTGTGCGCGTGCCTTCAAATTGCCTGTTGACTTATGAATATATTGTGTTTTCTTAGTCAAGGAATACTCAGAGGTGTTTTTGCCAGTTCCTTCCTTCTGAAACATAGCCTTCAGCTCCTGGTGTTCGTTGGCACTCTCCCATCCATGTACTAACCAGGACTGACCCTGCTTAGCTGCCAAGATCAGATGAGATCTGTTGCCTTTACAGTATTTAGGTTATACCTTTTGAAAATTCCCAAGGACAGATGAGGTTCCTTCAGACCTCCAATGTGAAAATGTTGTTTTGAATTTTTATCCTTCCTTTTTTCAGTACAGTACTTGTTCTACCTTGTACCAGCAACCTTTCCTGGTTCTCTGCAAATGAATGATTCAGATGAAGGAAAAGAAACACTCAGTCAGAACTTGAAACTGGAGAAATCAAACGCTCTGCAAACAGAAGCCATAATGACAGAGGAGAGTCCAGTCCAGAATCTCTGTGATGAAACTTCATGTCCCATTTGCCTGGAGTACTTCAAAGATCCAGTGATCATTGATTGTGGGCACATTTTTTGCCAAAGCTGCATCACCCAGTGCTGGGCCGATCCTGAGAAAGATGCTTGTTGCCCTCAATGCAGAGAACCATGCCAGCAGAGGAGCTTCAGGCCAAATCGACAACTGGCGAGTATTGTGGAAATAGCCAAGAAGTTCAGTCTCCAGATGGCCAAAGGGGCAGAAGCGCTGGGCCGAGTTTGCGAGAGACACCAGGAGCCCTTGAAGCTTTTCTGTGAAGACGATCAAGCTCCCATCTGTGTGGTGTGTGACAAATCCAAGGAGCACAGGGGACACAAGGTGATTCCAAAGGAGGAAGCATTTGAAGAATATAAGGTAGGATACATGGGGATTCTCCCCCACCTTGGATACCTTCCCAAGAAGGAGGGTGACCAGGTGGGGTGACTTCTTCAGAATGAGATTAAGGAGGGGGCCTTCTTTAAACCATCTGAAGGATGTGGTCTGGCTTTGGTTTATTGAAGCTTTCCTTCCTTTAATAATCAGTGCTGCTTTTCATCACAGAGACTAGGACTGTAATTACCAGGCCCAGAATCTCAGCTGACAAACAGTATTATTTAAAATAAAAAATAAATAAAAATTTTATTTTTATACCGCCCTTCCACAGATCAGGGCGGTTTACAACATATTAAAATACAAAAATACAAAATACAACAATACAATAAAAATAAAAGCAACTACAATATAAAACCCCCGTTAGCCCATCCTCTTTGCCACAGTAGAGGAGGGAGGCCCACTGGACTTTAATCGGGGAATGCCAGATGGAAAAGAAAGGTTTTTAGGTCCTTTCTGAATTGGGCCAGGGAGGTAGTCGAGCGGAGCTCTATGGGCAGCGTGTTCCAAAGGGCCGGGCCGGCGATGGAGAATGTCCTCCTTGTAGTGGAGGACAACCTGGCCCCTGGCATCCTAAGGTATTGCTGCCCAGATGTTCTGAGGGTGCGGGACGGAATGTACGGGGAGAGGCGGTCCTTCAGGTATCCTGGGCCCAAGCCATTTAGGGCTTTATAGGTCATTACCAACACCTTATATTGTGCTCGGAAGCGAATAGGCAGCCAATGCAGATCTTTAAGCACCGGTGTAATATGGCTGGCCCTGGAAGTACCAGTGACCAGCCTGGCTGCCATATTCTGTACCATTTGTAGCTTCCGGGTTTGGTATAAGGGTTGCCCCATGTAGAGTGCATTGCAGAAATCCAATCTCGAGGTTACCAGAGCGTGTACTACCGTTTCAAGGTCCCTCTGGGCCAGGTATGGGCGCAGCTGGCGAATAAGCCGAAGCTGATAGCAGGTGTTCTTGACCGTCGCATTCACCTGAGCAGTCAGGTGAAGCGACGAATCAAGAAGCACCCCCAGACTGCACACGGAGTCCTTCACAGGGAGCGTGACCCCGTTCAGGACAGGTGGAAAAGATTTACATCATTTCTGCTACGGAAAGATTTTCTAGTGGCCAAAGTAGACTATCCACACAGCAGAAATATTATATCTGGGGTATCAGCTTCACACTAGGGATCCTGAAAATAGCAGCCATACTCTTAGGCTTGGGGGAAGGGGACATGCTTTGCTTGGCTTCAATCACATCCTCCTCATGCTCCAAATCAAAGTTCATTTCCAATTGGTGCAAGTATTCACAGGGTGGAAGCAGAATGATCCTATTTGCAAACATTCATGCAAGGGAGCAAAGGTCCTGAGCTGGATATTTCTGACATCTTTAATGATTAATAACATCCCTGCATTACTGGCTAGAATTCTAAAAGGCACACTGAAGACCAAGCATGATATAACAGTTAGAGTGTTAGACTTGAGAGAGCCCAATTCTCATCATCACTGAGATATGAAATTTACTGGGTGAGTGTGAGTCAAACACTCTCTTACACACTCTGTCAGCTGATCTACCTCACAGGGTTGTTGTAAGAATATATGTGAGGAGGGAGAGAGCCATGCACTCCACACTGACTCAATGGAATAAATGCAAAATCATAATGGCCTAGGACAGACCACCCGAAAAGGGCAACCTGCCGGCGGTCTACTTTCCTCCGGAGGTAAGCCACAGCCGCCACAGCCAAACCCCATGCAGCTTCCTCCCAAGGAAAAAGAACCCGGGAAAAGCGGGTTCTTTTTCTGCCACAGGGTGGATGTAAAGCGACACGTGGCAATGTGTGGACACTGCATGACACTTACATCACAATGGCGGCACCTGTGTGCACCGGGCACAACCATTGTAACACCACCTCGGCGTATTAGGCTTAGGGACCGTGCAGCACGGTATGCCACTTGTTGGCAGTATGTACCACGCTATTGTAATACTATAATATGATTAACGTATATACTCGACTATAAGTCGACCTCATAAATCGAGGGCAGGTTTGGGGTCAAAATTAAGGATTTTGATTAGTGGATAAATCAAGGGTAAAACTCTGGGGCATGTAACAAAGGATCTAAAGGAGGAAGCAAAGGAAAACAATGTCAAAGAACTTACTAAGTTCTGGCAGGCATAACTGTGCTCATACCAAAGGCAGGATGATTGAGAGAAAAGAGTAGGGTCAGTGGTTCCAGGACAGATTACACTATTGCTTTTGACCAGGGGATGGTTCCCTTTTTAATAAGAGTTAAAATACATTGATCTGACAGTTTTTTGGGGTAAATTTTTTGACTTAAATTTCTAGACTTATGCATGAGTATACACAGTAATATATTTGCACATGTAAAATCCTCTGTTTTGCCACCGATAAACTCCCTCTTAATTCTTACTTAGTTTTGCACAAATTTGTCTCCATATTTATTTATGAGCATATCTTCTCTGCAGCCACCCACAACTGACTCAAATATCTTTCTTCTTTTTTCTTCTTCTTCTTCTTTTTTTTTTGCAGGATAAAATTATGAGTCATTTGAAGTTTCTGAACAATGAGAGAGAGGAAATACTATCTTTTAAACTCATAAGTGAGACCGAAACTCAGGATATGCTGGTAGGTGAATTTATACCTGTGCTTTTTGCCTAAGATTTTGGAGAACTACTGCCAGTGCTGACCCCAGGTGGGAGTCATGTAGCCTCCCAGAGAAGATGGATTTGATTTAAATCAATTTGATTTAAACCATTATTTAAACCACTACTCAGAAACACTTTAGTAATGTGATCCCCCCCCCCCCACACTCTTTCTCGCTAAAAGCTTAATTCATATTTTACACAATTCAGAACCAAAGACTCATTCCTGCTGGTATAAACTTAATCTTTACCACCAGATGAACATTTCATTTTTTAGAATAACAACTTTTCAGATCAGTTTTACAGTTATATCAAAAAATACGGATTTAGTTATACTATTGGAAACACATCATAGATAGATAATTATGAAATTATTGTAAAGTGAACTGTCTCCCGTTTAATAGGTTAATCATTCATATTTGGACAACTTTTCTGCTGTACTTTATTGGAAGGAGAAAAATAATAATTACCTTAATAACAACAATTTAAATGATTAAATTTAACTGAAACAGTAACGTTATAGCTTATGTAGTCTTGTATTTGCTTAAACATCCATGTTTGTTAACTGATGTAGATAAACAAATGATTTTTCTTTTAAAAAATGTAGACTATCATCCCAGTCCACCACACATGAAAAGCTTAAAATATTGTCCCCTGTCATTCAGTCATCTTCATCTTCTTTTCTGTTCATAATCTGGAAAAGAAAAAACAACAACCAAACTTTCCTGTTTTATGGAGTCCCAAATGATTTCTCAATTTAGAATGAACAAGACCAAAGGAAGACAATATTCTTTCTAAACCAGCAGAAGAAGCTACTGCTGTTAAAAGTGAAATCATTACTTCAACAGTCTCTAAATCCAAGTGCTTAACTGACTTCCACCAGTTCACAGGTGTGACTTTCTTCAGAACATCATTAGCAAGCATATTTTTGAATAATTCCCTATTAGCGCTGAAGTTCATTATAGTTGGCAGTACAGATAGAGGATTGCTTGATACCCATGTCGTAGCTAATTCCTCTTCCTCAGCATTTATGGTTTGACCCTGGTACTGGATACTGACAATATTTGCAAAAAAATGAGCCAGGGACAGTGCTTATCCCATTTGTCTTTTTAGTGTTTGTAATTTAATTCTGTAAATATGTAGTTCTGGTTTTAAGTGCTCACTCAGTTCCTTCCAAATTTCAACAGCATCAGCAATTAAAAGTTATTTTCTGTATTTTGTTTAAAGCTTCACAAATGGGTTCCAGGATAGAATCATAGAATCACAGAATCATAGAGTTGGAAGAGACCACAAGGGCCATTCAGTCCAACCCCCTGCCATGCAGGAAATATAAATCAAAGCATCCCTGACAGATAGCCATCTAGCCTCTGTTTAAAGAGCTCCAAGGAAGGAGACTCCACCACTCTCTGAGGGAGTTTGTTCCACTGTTGAACAGCCCTTACTCTCAGGAAGTTCCTCCTAATGTTGAGGTGGAATCTCTTTTGCTGCAGCTTGCATCCATTGTTCCGTGTTCTAGTCTCTGGAGCAGCAGAAAACAAGCTTGCTCCCTCCTCAATATGACATCCCTTCAAATATTTAAACAGGGCTATCATATCACCTCTTAACCTTCTCTTCTCCAGGCTAATCATCCCCAGCTCCCTAAGTCATTCCTCATAGGGCATGGCTTCCAGACCCTTCACCATTTTAGTCACCCTCCTTTGGACACATGCAGTTTTTCAACATCCTTTGAGATGCTCAGCATATCTTCAAAATTTCTCCTCATTGTTGAGGATTTTGGCTGTGGCCAACTGTTTTCTCTCAATTTTGTGCAGCACTCTCTGTGACCAAATTGCTTACTGGACATTTGAATTTTTGTTTGCACATTATTATGTTTTTTGCTGCCACTTCTTGTAAGTATTATGTTGTGTGAGCATTTCCTGATGTAGCGATAGTTTCTGCAAGGAAGACATTCCCTTTTTCTGTTGCTGTACAAGCACATATAACAGGATCATTGTGGACATTATTGCTCTGTATAGTTCCTTCAGGCCCATGGCCATAGCTTCCTTGATTAAGTCTATCCATCTGGTATGATGGCTACCTCTTTTTATCCTATCTTTTTTAGCATTATTGATTTTTCTAGTGAGTCTTGCCTTCTCATGAGAGTAGCATTTTCTTAGCACTGAAGTAAAGTACAGTCAGCCCTCTGTATCCATGGATTTTTTATCCACGGTTTCAAGCATCCACGATTTCAAAATATTAAAAAAAAGTATAAATTCCAGATAACAACCCTTGATTTTCTGTTTTATGTAAGGGGCACCATTTTGCTATGCCACTGAATTTAATGGGACTCAGGCATCCATGGATTTTGTTATCCACGGGGGATCCTGGAACCAAACCCCAGCGGATAACAAAGGCCCACTGTTTCTTATTTCTGGGAATGTGTCAGCCATGCAGCATAAATAAATGAGGTAAGGTGAAACCATGCTTTCTCCATATATATTTTGCAATTCTGAATAAGACAAAGAACTTTCTCACACACACACACACACACACACACACACAAAACCAAGATGGAAATGAAGCCAGAGAGTAGTGGCTTTTTCTGTGCCTTACCGCATGAGGATGGTAGTACTTCAGTTCTATTTCTACAGGAGACAGTTGTAAAAGCATGTCTTTTGTCTAACAAATTTTCAAGAAGAACAAAATATTCACTTTTATAACCATCTCTGTTGGGAAGAGAATTTAAGTGTTATGACATTATGCAGAGAAACACAGAGAAAGCAACTATTCTCTTGGTCCATTTCCACTTTGTTTTCTTATGTGATAAGGCTCAAGAGCGATGTAGAAAATACTTGCACATCCTCAGAGACTTTTTAAATTCATTTTTGGCATGACAGAATACTCTGCATTGTGCTCATGTTAATCCTTTAAAGGAGGGGAAGAGAGTAGAAAAGAGAAAGAAAGTGAGCCCAGCAATAGGGAAATGATCACCCTAATTCATCTCCTTTTTTTTTCTTCCAGGAAAAAACAGAAAGAGAACGGCAAAAAATTCTAGCTGAGTTTAAGCAACTCCGCCAATTTCTGGAAAAAAAAAGAGTGCTTTCTACTGTCTCAGCTGAAAGATTTGGAAAATGAAATTAAATGCTGCAGGGATGGCCATATTGCCAAGCTCTCTGAGGAAATGTCCTCCATGGATGACCTTATCAAGGAGATGGAGGAGAAGCAAAAGCAGACAGTGAATGAATTTTTGCAGGTCAGCACTGATAGAAAGAAACAGACCATCTTATTCTCTTATGAAGTGTTGACTCTACCTTTTGCACAAGCCTCCCTGTTCATTGTGTTAGTTTGCTGGATCTTTCACATACTCGCCAACATTTCACAGATGAAAAATAGGACAATATGGCCAAGCAATGTGAGAATCATAGGCAGGATACAGACCGCCCAAAAAGGGCAGTCTGCCAATGCCTCCATTTCTGCCGGCGGGAAGCCTCAGCCGCCAAATGGTGAGGCTTCTCTTGGCGGTGGAAAAAGAAACTGCAAAAAAGTCACGCTTGCGACACCTGAGTGCTCAAATGGTGCACTTGTGACATCGCAAGTGTGATGCGACATGCGGACGCTCTGCATCCGTCGCGTCAAAATGGTGGCGCCCATGTGTACAGGGCACCATCAATTTGACGCCCCTGTCATGTGATAAGGGTGAAGCCAATATGGACGGCGCGTCCTCGGCCAACCCCTAGCCCAACGGGTGTGCTGCACTGCAAATGCCTGTCTAAATCGGGCCATAGAATCATAGAATCACAGAGTTGGAAGAGACCACAAGGGCCATCCAGTCCAACCCCTTGCCATTCAGGAAATCTAAATCAAGAGTGTGAGAGTGTGGTTGAGATGGCTAAAGTTATTCCTTAGGAAGAACACACAAGCAAGGAGAGACTTCAGCAATTTACTTTGCCTCAACCTTCTGGGACAGGAAGGATTCTGCCCATCTCCTCCTTTCCCCTCTGCTGAATTAACTCAGTGCAAACTATTTTTGCACTTTGAACAACCTTCACTTTGAACTCAATTTGCACAAAGGGAAGTAAGGTGAGGATGAAAGGGAAAATGGGAAGAGGAGAGCAATACTGGGACATTGTAGAAGCAGTTGAAAAAGTGGAATGGCAGAGGATTATTTGTGTCTCTCTCTGCCAAGTTGGGACAGTGGGAGGATATACTTTCAGCCGGGGTTGTACAAGGAATGATCCTTTAAAAAAAAACACCATAAGCTCTAACAATGAAACTCTCCAGGTAAATTTATATGGCAGTGTTTGTAATGAGTGTTGGTGTAGTGCAGTGGTTAAATGTCTGGGCTACAATTGAAACAATATCTTGTTCAGATTTCACCTCTGCCATGAATTCACTCAGGAGATTATTACACTCCTATTTAATTTTCAAAAGGGGTGCTATTACATTCACCCGTGGTGGGGCAAATGTAGTCCATATTCAGCCCAGATGCCAGTTGGACTTATTCTGCAACTTTTGAATAATAATGCTGACTTACCTTGATAATTAGTGCAGGAATCAGGAAAGTTGAAGGCGGTGATAGTGAGATCTAGGGAAATCAGCTTGGAGGGGTTTTGAAACCATGGCTAAATGGGGTCCATGGTTGTATTTTCTAGTGGATTGTCTTACACATGTGTGTGTAAGAGAGGGAAGAGAGAGATAGTTTAGGCATGATCAAGAATAAGGGTGGGCTACAATGGTAGGCTACTAGTCTCCTTGGAGGCTGCACCCCTCTATCATAACTGCTTCCACAATAAAATAAAATAATTTTCTCCAAATGCATTTCCACCATGTTTTAAGCCTTCATTTTAGGCCAAGTAGAGGCCTTTTTTTAAACAACAGGCATTGAATAGAAGCCACGTTGCTTCTTCCAAATGCTGTGGAAATGCCCCCCATGCCCTCTAGAAGACACTTGGGGGCATTCTAGAGCCATTTTTTTTAAGTCTTCAAAATTTTGATATGCATCTTATGGGCCAACTTTGCCAATGTCCACCCCTAATGACACACAAAGGGAGGTGCCTGTCTAGGTATGCATGATAAGAAAGCTTCACTGTGTTTTGCAGAGTGTGGTGTTCATTTTATTCAGAGTGGTTTATTTCCAGGAAAGGGTGCATACAGCCTAATGTTGCAACCCCTGTCATATTTCCTTGGAAATAAACTGCACCTGGATCTATGACCCTAGCATCCCCAGCCAGTACTTTTATTGGTCACGTTGATTGGGGAATTCTATGTATTGTTTCCATGGATGGCAAAACAAACCTAAAACTTGCCTTCACAAGTATTTGAATTTTCTTAAATGATTAGGCCAGTGTTTTTCCCCTGACAATAAACAGTGGCTTGGCTTGTGTATGAGTGTTTTTTTTAAAAAACTTACTAACTTGGAAAAGGTAAAGAAGCTGATTGTTAATAATGGAGAGAAAGGAACCAGCCAGCATAGTGGAAGTGGTCAGGCATATGACAATTGTCTGGCTCCTGATGCTCAGTATTCATGCTTCCAAAATATTAATGAGATTAGAACAATCTAATCTGCAGCTCTTTAAAGGGATATGGGATGTGGTTAACAAAAGATCAGTCCCAGGTGTGAAATACAGTAGCTTCACCACTGAACTAAAAATACATTTTCTGAAGGAAAGAAAACAAATGGATCCTTGTGTGGTGTGAATTGGTGGAAATTAAAGTTTTCTTAGGGTGCAAGCTCTTCTTCGGGGAAACAGATATTTAAAATATCAATGCTATAACTGTTAGGAAATAGCAGAGTACCAGAGACCCATGCCCAAATCTGACAATGCTTCTTTGAGAACTAAACGTGACTCAAAATAAAGAAGGCAGTTAGTTTCACGTTACAAACTTTGAAAAGTTTACTAATGGCTTTGCATCTACATATGTATTGGGGAGCCTACACTATAACTAGTTAATAAACAGAATAGAGTTTGAGTCTTTACTTCTATGGTCTATGGGCTTGGTTAGAAAAGGTATTTATGAGCGTACACTTCAAAGGATAGTAAGAGCAAATGGAAGGTAGAGATGAGGTGAAACAGAAGGATTTCACATGAAGGAGATGCAATCCTATCTAAATGTCTATTTCTCTAAAAAGCAAGGGGGGGGGATGTTGGAATTTTTTCAACATAAATCCAATGTAACTCTTTTATGTTTGGCAAGATTATGCCAGATGGAGTGTAAAGCCAGAGTGTATCCTTCCGTTATGTGATAGCTTTGGAGTATGGGAGGAGACAGCTACATCCGACTGAATTTCTGTTATTCTGTATTTTACTTCTAGGACCTTAAGAACATCTTGCAAAGGTATGTGGTTTCGTTATGCTATGCATTTACAGTATGAATTTACTGATTCTCAGAAGTAAAGCAAGGACATTCAGTTCTATGTTGAGCTGTAAATATTCCCCTGCCATTGCTTAATCCCAGATATGATGGAATTATCGGCAAGATTAGAGTTTGGTGTTGAGAACAGAATTCTCAGGTTGAGTGAAAATTTAATTTCCTCATAATTCCTGAACTTATGGAAGTTGTCCATATCTGTTATAAATTTAGGGAAACTGACACACTCTCGCATTATACATAGAGCAGTTGCAATTAGGCTGAAGCAACCTGTGCAAATCATTAGATCACTGGTACTACCTATTGCTACCTCACTGAACGTCTCACTGAAGGACTTTTAAAAATGAGCTTTTGGGGTGACAGTTCCCAGAAGGCTACAGAAAGCATGAAAAGAAGGAGTCTTGTGGTGAAATACATCATTAAAAACTAACCATGGTATTTAAGCATAAAATTTAAGCATAATATGTGTATTATATGTTCTGATTTGAGCAGCTAAAACATAGCAATCCTATTTCTATCCTGAATATGAAGAAATTTGCAAATTTTGGTAGATTATTATATAAAAAATAAATTGAAACAAAATTCTCACGCATTCATACTTCATCTTAGAAACATTTTGCTTACAATTGAAAATCAAGGGCCTTTTCTAGCATTTCCACTCTCTCTCATCTTTCCTGTTAAGAGACTTCAAAATGGACAGATTAAAAAAAAATCAGTTCTTTCTCCCTAGGTGTAATAAAGAGAAATTTGTAAATCCGACCACTATTCTTCCTGAAAACAAGAGACGGATTGATAACTTTTTCAAAATACATCCTTCTTTGGAGACTGCCATGAAGAATTTCAAAGGTAACTGAAAGTTAATGTATGAGTTTTTAGAAGTGCAATAATAATATGGCAGATGTGATTGAAATGGCATTTCTGCAGTGAGACCACCCATCATATTTAGTTAGGATTGCCAGGATGCAAATCAGTGTTGCCCTGAGAAATTTTAAAAAAAAATGATGTACTGGTTTCAACTGCTTAAGAACATGAGCTATGCTGGGCAGAATCATAGAACCATAGAGATAGAAGGGATCTTATAGACCATCGTGTCCATCCTAATGATTGATATAGTAGAACTTTGTGTCACATGAATACCTGAGAGTTCACAGGTTATTGCAGGGCAGGGGGAGATTCACTCATCCAATTCTGCTGATGAATGAGATAATTCTTTAAGGTGGATGCAACCTGCAAGACCTCCTAATCTCTCAGCCTCTCAAATACTCTCTCACCATTCAATAAGGCCTACAAAAAATGAATCCTGTGATAGGTTTGCCTAAGGGTCACCATAAGCTGGGAGAAAGTTGAGGAGGAAGAAACACTGTGAATAAGTAGAGGAGGAGAGATGTGCTCCAGTACAGCCCCATAGTCCCCAACCATACATGGAGAGAGAAATTCCAAAGGCCCAAATGAGGTTCAGGGAAGGAAGAGGCACTAGGGACCATATTGCAAACTTACGATGGCTAATGGAGCACACCAAAAATTCCAAAAGAAATCAGTACGTGCTTCATAGACTACAGTGAACCCTTTGACTGCATAGATCATGAATGGCGATGGAACACCCTTAAAGACATGTGCCACTACATTTGATAGTCCTGATGAGGAATCTGTACTCGGTACAAGAGGGAGTTGTTAGAACAGAACAGGGGCGCGTTCCAGACGGGCGTTTGGCCCGCACCCAGTATGTACTAGGGGTTGGCCAAGGATGCAGCGTCCAATCAGGCCTCACACCTAGTACGTACTGGGTATGTCAAAATGGCGGCGCCTTATATACATGGGCGCCGCCATTTTGACATGGCGGACGCTTAGCGTCTGCACACTGCAGCATGGTTATGACGCCACAAGTGCACCATTGGCGCCTTGCAGCATCATAACCATGCCGCAAAAAGAACCCGCTTTTTTTTTTTTTGTGGTTCTCTGGCGCAGCAAACACGGCCACCGGCAGAGCACCCTTTTTGGGCACTCTGTAAAGCACCAGGGAGAATCAGATTGTTTCCCAACTGGCAAAGGTGTAAGGCAAATCTGCATCCTTTCACTCTATCTGTTCAACTTATATACAGAACATATTATATGGAAAGTATAATATGTGTGTCTACTTGGACACAGAAGAAGGAGGAGTGAAAATAGGAGGGAGGAATATCCACAATCTAAGATATGCAGATGACACCATACTACTAGCAGAAAACATCAAAGACCTAGATTAACAGCTAAGGAAGCACAAGGAAGAAAGTGCAAAAGCAGGCTTATTTCTGAACATAAAGGGGAAAAAATGACCACAGAGGATCTACATAAAATCAACCTAGACAATGAGGAATAGAAATAGCAAAAGGGTTCAAATTCATTGGCTCAAACATACATAAAAATGGGGACTGCAGTCAAGAAGTCAGAAGAAGACCAAGAACTGGGAGGCCAGCTATGAAAGAAATAGAAAAGAAAGATCCTAAAGAGCAAAGATATACAACTAAGCACAAAATTTAGAATCGTACAAGCTATTGTATGCCTTTAACCATATATGGATGCAAGAACTGGACAATCAAGAAAATGGACAATAAGAAAATAAATTCATATGAGATGTGGTGTTGGAGAAGAAGGCTGAGGATACCATGGAGAGCCAAAAAAATCAATCAAATGGATTCTAGAACAGATCAAGCCTGAAATTTCCCTGGAAGCCAAGATGCTCAAACTGAGGGTGATGTACATTGTCCACATCATGAAAAGGTTCAATTCATTAGAAAAGACAATGCTAGGAAAGGTGGAAGGAAGTAGAAAAAAATGATGGTCACGTGCTAGATGGATGGGTTCTATTAAGGATGTATAAAGTCACAGGTATTGACTGCAGGAACTAAGAAGAGTAGTGGAGGATAGGGAGTCCTGGAGATGTCTCATCCACAGGGTTGTCATGAGTCAAAATCAACTTGAAGGCAGTTAACAACAACACTGTAAGTTGGAAATGACTTGAAGGGAAGGTTAAGAGGTGGCATGATAGTCATAATAAACATGTGAAAGAACATTTTAATTGGAAAAGGGAGCAGGCTTGTTTTCTGCTGGTCCAGAGACTAGGACATACAGCAGTTGATTCAAACTACAGTACAGGAAAAGAGATTCCACCTGAACATTAGGAGGAACATCCTGATGGTGAAAGCTGTTAAATAGTGGAACACACTCCCTCAGAGAGTGGTGCAGTCTCCTTCTTTGGAGGTCTTTAAACAGAGGCTGGATGGCCATCTGTTGGGTGTGATTTGATTGTGCTTTCTTGCATCGTTGGTGTTTGGACTGGATGGCCCTTGTGGTCTCTTCCAATTCTATGATCCTATGATCCTATGACAACTCACAACAACAACAACAAATGAGTAGGACACCTGCATTTTTCTTTTAGCCCAGAATACAAAGACCACATTGTCCTGCTAGACTTGTACGTGATCCAGGGGATGGCATCCTATGCTCTCAGCTGCAGACGCACAGCCAGGCAATGCCTGGGCATCCCCCCCCGCTGTCCTCCCACAGCTACTAAAATGTTATGAGGGTACATTCTGGTAGCTCACAAGTTGATTGGAAATGTGTGTAGAGGGAGTATAGTGGAAAATGATATTCAAAGCTACCTTCTGCAACTAGTTTAAAGTGACATACAGAGGTATAAAAGGAGTTTGTGGCTGTAGGGCAATTCACGTTTAGGTAGCAAAAACATCTAAATATCAAAAATATCAAAGCCAAGTCTGTTAAGGTCTAGCTTTAAATCAGCAGAGTAGCAGAAATGTGTCCTTGTCTAACTATGGCGGGATACAGACTGCCCTGGTTTGCTCCGTGAGGGAGTCGCAGCAGACAAACCACACAGCTCCGTTGTGGAGCAAAAAGATTCTTGTGGCGCCTTTGTGACGCCGCAAGGCGCCAATGGCGCACTTGCGGTGTCACAAAGGCGCTGGGACGTGCGGATGCTAGGCGTCTGTCACAACAAAATGGCAGCACCCATATGTACAGGGTGCCGCCATTTTGGGCCACCAGTACGTACTAGGCTAACCCTAGTACGCACTAGGGTTAGGGAGCGTGTAAATGGTGCGTGCTCCCTAACCCTTCTGCCACCGCCGCCACGCTACAAAATGGAGGTATGTATCCCCCCTATGCTTCTCTAAGAACTAGAACTGGAACTGACTCAAACAACAACACAAGTAGCTTGCAGTTCAAGCAGAAGTTTACTGATGGCTTTAATCTACATATGCATAGAGGCTATATCCTAATCTAGCTAATGAATACTTCAGGTAAAGAGAAATCTTTATCTCACCATCTTTTCAAAGAAAGTGGAAAGAGGAGGAAAATGGAGAACCCAACAGGGCAGGATAAAATCTTTTTAATGAGAGAATCATAGAATCATAGAATCGTAGAGTTGGAAGAGACCACAAAGGCCATCCAGTCCAACCCTCTGCCATGCAGGAAATCCAGATCAAAACATCCCCGACTGATGGCCATCCAGCCTCTGCTTGAAGACCTCCAAGGAAGGAGACTCCACAATACTCCGAGGGAGTGTGTCCCACTGTCGAACAGCCCTTACTGTCAGGAAGTTCCTCCTCATGTTGAGGTGGAATCTCTTTTCCTGCAGTTTGCATCATTTGCTCCAGGTCCTAATCTCTGGAGCAGAAGAAAACAAGCTTGCTCCCTCCTCAATATGACATCCCTTCAAATATTTAAACAGGGCTACCATATCACCTCTCCCCAGCTCCCTGAGTCGTTCCTCGTAGGGCATGGTTTCCAGACCTTTCACCATTTTAGTTGCCCTCCTTTGGACACACTCCAGTTTCTCAATGTCCTTTTTGAATTGTGGTGCCCAGAACTGGACACAATATTCCAGGTGGGGCCTGACCAGAGCAGAATATAGTGGCACTATTACTTCCCTTGATCTAGGCACTATACTTCTCTTGATGCAGCCTAAAATCGCATTGGCCTTGTTAGCTGCCACATCGCATTGTTGACTGATGTTCAACTTATGATCTACTTGGACTTCTAGATCCCTTTTGACACGTAGTTTCATTTAGCCAGGTGTCCTCCATCCTATATCTTGCTTTTTGTTTCTCCTCCCTAAGTGCAGTTTCTTACATTTCTCTGTGTTGAATTTCATTTTGTTAGCTATGGCACAGTATTCTAGTCTGTTCAGGTCATTTTGAATCTTGATTCTGTCCTCTGGGGTATTAGCTACTCTCCCTAATTTGGTGTCGTCTGCAAATTTGATAAGTATACCCCCAGTTTTGTCCTCCAAGTCATTGATAAAGATGTTGAATAGCACTGGGCCCAGGACAGTGCCCTGTGGGACCCCAAAGAGGCAGTGATCTGAATCACATGGTTTGTTTACCAATTTGCAAAGTAAGAGCAATTGGGATATTTGAATGAGGGGAAAGAGAGCAGATTTAACATGCAGGAAAACCCTATATCTGAGGAGGGGAAGAGAGAATGCTAAAACCTTCCAACAATGGTTATGTATGTCACCAATAGGATTCCAATATTAATGTATTCTCCCTGAGTTTGGGATTATGTACATCACAAATAGGAGTTCAGTATAGAAATGTCAATATTAATGTATTCCTCCTGATTCTTTTCTTTCCTAGACACTGTGCTCTTTACACTTCAAGAAAATAAAGGTAAATTGGGAGCTGTTGGGCATATTTGAGAATAATATTTTAAAACTCAAACATTTCAATCATTGGGTTATTATTAACCGCCTAATATCCAGCAATTACCCTGAACAGAATAAAATGACTACAAATGCCAACTTCTGAGTAGACCATGCTCACCAAATTCACCAGTTGCCCAAGACTGGAGGGGAGTGATATAGTCAATCAAAACTATCCCACATGAATCTTTGTCTTAGACTGTCTCTGCTCATTTGGATATCATTTTGGCCAAAGTTTCAAAAAGATGCATGTGTGAAGTATAGAACTATGAGATTTTTAATTGTCTTCTTCTTCTTCTCTCTTTACTCCAATCTCTTTCTTGGCTGTAACATATATTCCATCCATCACTGCCCATGTGTCATATCTGATGACCTGCTGGGAGAGATTTGACAGCCAAATATGCTATCTGATTTTAAAAGAGTATTAAACATCTATCTCTTCCAGCTGGCCTTACCCAGTTGATTTTACACTATGAATTGTAACATTTTAATTTATGCTGGATAATTTTAATGTGCCATGTTTATGTATTTTACCAGTGTTTTTACATTATTTAAATTGTTTTATGTATTTTAAATTATCTTGTACTCCACCTTGAATGGTGGGTATGTATATGTGTATATGTGTACACACACACACACACCCCAAGGTGACCAAAGCTGTCTCTGTCCCATAACTAGATCTAAAACCAGACTGAAATGAATCAAGATAATCCGCCTCATCTAGGAACCCCTGGAGTTGAGAAGCTGACACATGCTCCTGTACTTTGCCCAAAAATGGGATGTTGGAGACTGGCCTATAGTGATCTATTTTTGTAAGATCCAGGGAAGGTTTTTCAGAAGAGGTCCTACCACAGCCTCCTTCAGGCATGTTGGGACCCTGCCTTGTTGTAAAGAGGCATTAAGCGCTTCCCTTACCCACTCAGCCAATCCTCTTTTGGCCTGTTTAATAAACCATGAAGGGCAAGGGCAATAGAGGTAAGCCAGTTAGGTATCAATAAGCCGATACCCAAATGAGCAGAGCCAATCTAAAGTCGAGATTCCTGTGGGATAGTTTTGATTGAATATCTCACTCCCCTCTAGTCTTGTGCAACTGGTGAATGCTACTCAATCCAAAATCGTTCCCTGAGAATGACTTGAAAATTAAAGTCGCATTGGGAAAAACATACTATATATTCCAGCTGATTTTTAACTCAGGAATCATCATCATCATCATCATCATCATCATCATCATCATCATTTTCTTATATCCTGCCTTTCTCCCAATACAGGAACTCAAGGCAGCTAACAACAAGTATAAAACAATACAATTTAAAAACAATATAGTAATATTAAAACATATAAATACAAAAATTAAAAAAACAAACCATTTCAAGAATTAAAACAGTTATAAAATAAAATATAATATGTTAAAATACAAAACACTGAGTGTTAAAACACTGAATGCTAAAACAATGAAAGCTAAAACCTTGGTCTTGAGGTCTGCATGGGATTATATAACATTGTTATGAGGTTGTGGCAGCTTCACACCCTATCAAAACCTTCTCCTAATGTTGCCTCTAACACTCTGTTTTTATCTTCTCTTTTGCAGAATTGGTAGCTCAGCGGATGTCAGCTCCCAAATTAGTCCTATCATCAACATATCTTACTCAACATGGCTTCAAAAATAATACTTCCCACCGTTATGTCAACTATGCCCATAATACTAGCGATACTAATTTGCATTATTGTTGGGTCACTGTTACAGGGACTGAGAGAATAAGCTCAGGGTGCCATTCCTGGGATGTAAATGTGGGAAACAGAAGCTTCTGGGCTGTAGGAGTAGTTGGAGGGAAGAATCAAACTGAGATCTGGGCTGTGGGGAAGTTGTCAACAACTAATAATCCACAGAGTGATGCGAACAGTGTGTACTGTGCTTTTAATTCTCCTGAAATGCCTCCACAGCAGTTTTGGATAGCTGGAATTTTCACAAAACTTAACCTTCCTTATTCTCCCCAGAATATTTGCGTATCCCTCAACTACGAAAAAGGGTCAGTCACCTTTTCTGATGCTGATGTTGGAAACAGCATCTATAAGTTTGAAAACGCCTCATTCTGTCAGGAAGAACTCTGCTCTTATCTTAGTGAGGGCAGAATATTGGCGTGAGGCTGCCCTTTGGGTCATAGGTATGCATGATAATAGCAAAACCCACCTTGGCTCATAAGAAATCCTTACAAATCAGTGGCTAATGGATATAAAGCACAGAGTTGACAGGCAGGAGATATAGGCTGACACATTGTTCTGCACACCTGCACTGTCCTCCAAATGTCCAGAAACCCTCCAAAAATATCCTTCATCATTTTGTTTTTAAGCATTCTAATTCAATTTCATAGAAGAGAGATTGCTTTCAAGACAGTTTTTAATGTCTTTTTTTCTTTTTCTCTTTTTTTTAAATTCAAAAGTTCTAGAAAAAAAACAAGTAGGGAAGGGAAGACAAAAAGTAAGCGAGTTGCATTACAATTATTGCCAGAAAATAGTGCCTTCAAATGTTCTTTTCTTTACTTGACTGATTAAAAAAAAGTAAGTAAGCCCTATTAGTAGTTTTGAGGGGTTTTGTAATAATTCTTTATAACAGTTGATATTTTATCTTTTTTCCATAATCTGAAGAAAGGTTAACAAATATTACTGTATGTGTAGACAAGAGAAAATCATGCCACGCTGTTTAAAAGTCAGGATATCACTCTATTGTTGGGGGGTTTTCACACCAAGTATTTTGCAGTCGAATGGAGGCTGAATAGCATCATGAAAGAGCTGCGATTTTTTGTACAATGTTATTGCTGTCCTGCTTTCTTCCTGTAGCAATTCCAGGACTTTTACGGCTTTCCAGAGATTTATTTCATTTTATGGAAGGTACATGCAATATTGTATAGCAGAATAGCGTTTTTCAATCACAGACTAAGTTATATGATCTTTGTTATACAATCACATTGTTATATTTGCTTAACAATTTTCTCTCATGGAGTCACTGAACAGATGGGCTGGTAACTGATCTTTTGTGTCCCTGTCTCATTTAACTATAAATTATGGTATATGCCTTGTAAAATATGTCACAATACTGTAAGCTGCCATAGAAACTTGTTAGTGATTAAAAAATATTGATGTAAATAAATAAATAATGTCAAGTTGTCTAGCTGATTAATTTACCAAGAGTATTTTGCAAGAATGTAAAATGCTGAGTAGGATATAATTTATTACAGTGGGCCTTCATTATACACAGATTTGCCATCTGAAAATCTGAGCATCTGCGGATGGCAAGCCCATGCACCCACACCAGCATTGGGAACAAAAGTCCCTCTCCCTCCTTCCCTTCCTTCTTCTTTCTCTCCCTTCCTTCCTTTACTCCTTCCCTCCACTCCCCTCCCCTCCTTCCCTCCCTTCTTCCTTCCCTCTCTCCCTCCCTCATTCCCTGTTTACCTGATTCCTCCGAGGCTTGTGCCTGGGCTTGACATTCTTCCAATAAATTCTCTCTAAGAGGAGTCTAGACATGCTTATTTCATACTAGACTTCTAATGTCTGTCTCGTAGCCTTCTGCAACCTAGTGCTAACCACAAAAAGGACTAGTAACATAATCAGATTTTTTTTTTAAAAAAAGGACACAATTCAGTGTTTTTTTACTATTATATTTTCTGAATTGTACGCATTCATGATTTGTGACATTATATTGTGACATTGTGGTAGCAATATAGTGTTGATCCCTACAAACTGGAAATCACATTGGCATTTTGATTAGTTTACAAATGTTCAAGGCATAAAGCTTCCCCTAATGTTGTGCAATAATTTTTTGCTATTTCTATTTCTTTTAAAAATATATATTAAAATTTTTGATTTCAAGTCCCATTTATACTCCAATGCCTTAAAATCTATGATTGAGGTCAGATAACATACTGTACTTGGAAATCAAACACAACATTTTACATTTAAAGGTACAAGACGATATTCTAAGTCAGACTAACCACCCCCTCCAATCCTTCCTTAGATGGCATCAGCCACTGTGAGTGATAGCATCTATTCTCCTGTCATTTGGGACACAGCAGATTGATGTTTCCACTTCTATTCCTCCAGCTGATAAACAAAAGCAAGAAGTTCCCATTGTAGTTCATCCCTGTACTGGAGATAATTTATGGATGATGGTGGAAAGATAATAATAATAATAATAATAATAAATTTTTATTTCTACCCCGCCCTTCATAAATATGATCAAGACGGCTTACATTACAATTAAAACTTACAATACAAGCTAAATTGATCTTAATTGATAATGATTATAATAATAATGTTGTCTTCCAGTCGAGGCTGTTGTTTGCCTCTCTCCCCCTAAGATGGTGGTCGAAGGAGGGCTCTTTGTCTTCGGCCTGGCCTCTCTCCCCTCAGATGGTGGTTGGAGGGAGGGTCTTTTTTCTTCCAGGCCAGGCCTCTCTCTCCAAAGATGGTGGTTGGAGGAGGGCTCTTTGTAGTCTTCAGGCCAGGCTCTCTCTCCTCAGATGGTGGTTGGGGAGGGCTCTTTGTCTTCCAGGCTGGCCTCTCTCTCCCTCAAGATGGTGGTTGGAGGAGGGCCTTTTCTTCAGGCCTGGCCTCTTCCCCTCAAGATGGTGGTGGAGGAGGGCTTTTCTTTTCTTCCAGGCCTGGCCTCTCTCTCCCTCAAGATGGTGGTTGGAGGAGGGCTCTTTTCTTCAGGCCTGGCCTCTCTCTCCCTCAAGATGGTGGTTGAGGAGGGCTCTTTGTCTTCCAGGGCCTGGCCTTCTCTCCTAAGATGTGGGTTGGAGGAGGGCTCTTTTGTCTTCCAGGCCGGCCTCTCTCTCCTCTCAAGATGGTGGTTGGAGGAGGGCTCTTTTCTTCAGCCTGGCTCTCTGCCTCCCTCTCCCTCAGATGGTGGTTGGAGGGGGGCTCTTGTTCTTCCAGCAGCCTTAGCTTTCTCCCCTCAGATGGTGGTTTGGAGGAGGGCTCTTTGTCTTCCAGGCCAGGCCTCTCTCCCCCTCAGTGGTGGTTGGAGGAGGGCTCTTTTGTCTCAGGCCAGGCCTCTCTCCCCCTCAAGATGGTTGTTGGAGGGAGGGCTCTTTGTCTTCAGGGCCAGGCCTCTCTCCCCCTCAAGATGGTGGTTGGAGGAGGGCTCTTTGTCTTCAGGCCGGCCTCTCTCCCCCTCAAGATGGTGGTTGGAGGAGGGGCTCTTTTCTTCAGTGGCCGCCTCTCTCCCCCTCAAGATGGTGGTTGGAGGAGGGCTCTTTGTCTTCCAGACCTGGCCTCTCTCCCCTCAGATGGTGGTGAGGAGGGCTCTTTGCTTCCGGCCTGGCCTCTCTCTCCCAAGATGGTGGTTGGAGGAGGGCTCTTTTTCTTCAGCCTGGCCTCTCTCCCCCTCAAGATGGTGGTTGGGGAGGGCTCTTTGTCTTCCAGGCCGGCCTCTCTCCCCCTCAAGATGTGTGGTTGGAGGAGGGCCTTTGTCTTCCGGCCAGGCCTCTCTCCCTCTCAAGATGGTGGTTAGAGGAGGGCTTTTTCTTTCCTTCCAGGCCAGGCCTCTCTCCCCCTCAAGATGGTGGTTGGAGGAGGGCTCTTTGTCTTCCAGGCCTGGCCTCTCTCCCCCCCTCAAGATGGGGTTGGAGGAGGGCTCTTTGTCTTCCAGGCCTGGCCTCTCTCCCCCTCAAGATGGTGGTTGGAGGAGGGCTTCTTTTTTCTTTCTAGGCCTGGCCTCTCTCCTCCCCTCAAGATGGTGGTTGGAGGAGGGCTCTTTGTCTTCCAGGCCAGGCCTCTCTCCTCCTCAAGATGGTGGTGGAGGAGGGCTCTTTGTCTTCCAGGCCTGGCCTCTCTCCCCTCAAGATGGTGGTTGGAGGAGGGCTCTTTGTCTTCCAGGCCTGGCCTCTCTCTCCCCTAAAGATGTGGTGTTGGAGGAGGGCTTTGTCTTCCAGGCCTGGCCTCTCTCTCCCTCAAGATGGTGGTTGGAGGAGGGCTCTTTTTCTCAGGCCTGGCCTCTCTCCCCCTCAAGATGGTGGTTGGAGGAGGCTCTTTGTCTTCCAGGCCAGGCCTCTCTCCCTCCCCTCAAGATGGTGGTTGGAGGAGGGCTCTTTGTCTTCCAGGCAGGCCTCTCTCCTCTCCCTCCCTCAAGATGGTGGTGGAGGAGGGCTCTTTGTCTTCTAGGCCTGGCCTCTCTCCCCCTCAAGATGGTGGTGGAGGAGGGATCTTTGTCTTCAGGCAGGCCTCTCTCCCCTCTCCAAGATGGTGGTTGGAGGAGGGCTCTTTTCTTCTCAGGCCAGGCCTCTCTCCCCCTCAAGATGTGGTTGGAGGAGGGCTCTTTGTCTTCCAGACCTGGCCTCTCTCCCCTCAAGATGGTGGTTGGAGGAGGGCTTTGTCTTCAGACCTGGCCTCTCTCCCCTCAAGATGGTGGTTGGAGGAGGGCTCTTTGTCTTCCAGACTGGCCTCTCTCTCCCTCAAGATGGTAGATCCCTCAAGTAGATCAGTCTACTGCATCTGATTGACAGGAAAACAGATCTCTGTCATCGCAGTGTCTGATACCCAGGAAACCAAGAATTAAGGGACTTTTTCAATCCTAAGCCTTCCTATATATTACCAGGGTTGTGACTATTAGGGATTGTGAATACAAATATTTATGGATTTGTAACTGTGATTGTGAATTCCAGACACTTTTTTAAAAAGGAACATTCCTGGCCTCTTCTCGGGGGAGGGGGTTAAGTTTGTGGCGGAGGCAGTTGTTTTTTTGGGGGTGGTTTCCCTTTAGATTTTTGGCTTTGGAAGTCATCAAAGCAGAAAAGTTGTTTCCATCATCCACTGGAATTGCCCACAACTGCTATGGGGTGTTGCTCTGTGGGAGTGGGATGAAGTGTCATTGCTATATGCAATGTGTGGAATACAGAGCAATGTGATGAGAGAGTGGTCAATCAAAGTTCATCTATTGGTCCTCCATATCAAATGGGTATGTAAGCGCCATTCCTGATTGTTGATTGTGTGTGGGTTAGGTTGCACATGGAGGAGGGGATGAATGTTGATTCGGTATCAGCTTCATGTTTTGACTTTGTTGTTTCTTTGATCACCTCCTGGAGCTTGGTGATCATTTGATGAAGGAGAAGATTTGCTGGGAGAGCTGTGGTGTAGCTCCAGTGCTCAGTAGACATTATGAGTATAGGGTTGCCAGTTAGAATGTGTATTGGGGTTGAAAGAGAGAAGATTCAAGCTGGAAGGGATGAACAATTGGCAAAACTGGCAGAACTGCAAAGAGCAATTCAGGGACTTTACGAAGAATCTTTAAGGTTGCCTGGGCGGCACGGATTTTTAAGGAGGTTTAACAAAGTAACAGGTGACTTGTCGATGCACGCAGATATCAATTATGTTTCTCCCCTTTTACCAGAAGACAGGAAAACCACCTCCCCTTCATCACACTCAATGACAAGACGGGCATTATTCTGCAACCATTTTAGCTCAGCAATGAAACATTGTATGGCTTTGCTGAATTTTTCAAGCAAATAGTAGGGGTTCCCTTCAGACTCCTGAGTTTGGTTCTCATTCTTCCAGTTTTTTCAATCGATAGTGGATGCTTCTGCTGCCTGATTCTCTCCCAGAACAGCTCCCAAGTGTTGAGCTCCAAGCTATTTACACGACAGTGTACTTTGTTGTTTCCATCATGGCATGCACAGAGACCCATCCACAGTCTCCTTGGGGCGAGACAAACACTAACCCTGACTCATCCCATGTGAGTTCATTTGGGGTCTCTTACAAAGGAGTTTGGGTACTTGGCAATTCTTGCATCATGTGCTGAAAACACAAGTTTAGGTTCCCATACACAAGCCTGCTGTGGCCAGTGTGTTTCTGTAATTTGCTCAGGGTTTCTACATCACCAGCATGGGATGTGACATAAACCGTTCCAAAAATGTATCTGAGGTCAGTCCATCACTGGTACTGGGGATCCCATTGCTACTAGTAACATAGACTTAAACTCCTCTCCCTGATAAAAATTCCCAGGTTTTCCCCTTCCTCATCAATGCTGATGATTCATCTGGGCATTAGTTTTTATGCAATTAGGTTCCTTGGGAACTCCTGAAGGGCCAGCATGAAGCAGCTTCTCATGGTGGAAGTTAACACCCTCCACATCTCCAGACCATCTCTCACTTCTTTTATGTTTGGTGCTGAGTGGCTGTGGCTGAAAGTGCATCTAGCCAGATACATACAAGCAGATGGGGCTGTGACATGATACTTACAGTCCCAGCAAAAACACTGATTCTTTCCATTCTTCTCCCTGTGGCAATTGAAGCTCCTTCCTCATTCACCCTTGAGGATCATCTGGGCATTTTTCTTAACCCATGGAGGTTCTTTGTGGACTTCTGAATGCCACAGAAAAGCAGGTTCTCAAACTTTTCATCCAATTCATATCTCTCCATAGGTTCCTCATTCTATCTAATTCTCAGCACTTAGTGGCTGTTGAAAACATAATCTGACTTCATGCAATTCCACTGATGGGGCTGTTACTGATAGAGGGTGGCCGCCACAGCACGACAGTGATTCATCCATTCCCTCTTCCTGCAACAAACTCATACTTTTCTCCACCATTCCCTATGAGAATCGCATGAGCATTTTTTGTCACCCACGGAGGTTCTTCAGGGAACTTTCTGCAAGAAAACCTGGAAGCAAGTTCTCAGACCGTCATCCATTAATCTGAACTCTCTAGCATGTCTCTTACCTCTTCAGGTTCTCAAGGTCAGTCGGTGTGCTTGGGGACTGCATCTTCTTCCAGATGAAGGTGGAAGAGATTGAACTGGACGGACACCAAATCAACATGTAATTGTCACCCTTGTCTTAGGCAACTCTAAATTCTGGATTCAATGTCCTTTCAGCCACTTTCTACAACTGTTATAATTGTCAATCAATTCTTTTCATATAGAGCTTCGGTTCTTTTCAGAGTTTAGACTTTTCATTCCTAGAAAAATGCAGTTGGTTTCAGTGCCTGATCCTCTCTCCATTCTTGTCTATTGGATGTGGAAACCTGTTAGGGTATCATTCCTGATGGAAATTGCAAAGAAAACAGCGTTGGTTTATTTGTGAGGCCTTTTGTAATTCTGTAATTTCTTGTACAAAACGGGCATTGATAAAAAAAAGGTGATATTTGCATACACAAAAATGTGTGCATTCGTGGAAAACTTTTTGTCATAAAAACAAAGTTTTCATAGAAAAAGCACAATTTTTGCACAAAAGGTACCACTGTTTCCAGAAACAGGCATTTTGTGTGTAAATGGAGCTTTTTGTGGCAAATTGCCTTGCCACCACATATGGTATTCAATACCATTTCCACATTCATTTACAACACTTATTTTTTGTGTGTTTTTTAATCTTTGCTATGTCTAGCTGGAGTTATATACCATCTATAGAAGATTTTAAAAGATTTCTCTTACATTATTACATTTTGTAAATTTTAAATTGTTTCCCACTGTTTTCCCAGCTTGTATTTTATTTTCCAATATTCTGCATCCCTTAACTATATTATTTGTTAGTTTTTTTGCCCACCTGTCTAATCTATTAAGATCATTTTGAATTTGATCCTGTCTTTATCCACTTTAAAGGTAAGTAAATCATCTGTTGTCATTATTTTTGTTTATTTTAAAATTCCACTGTAATCCTGCTTTACACTTCTTCTTCAATTTCTTCAGCAGTTGTTCCAAGTCCCACCATACTTACTATTTTCTATTAGTAGTATGCTGTATCTGCATATCTTACTTCTTGGTCTTCCTTCCTCAATTTCATGCTCCTTCCTCCAAGTTTAAATCTATTTTAGGCATGATATATTCAGCATACAAGTTTAAACAGATAATAATAATAATAATAATAATAAAATAATAATAATAATTATAATAAGTTTATTTATAAAGTGCTATAGCAACAGCACTGTACATATAATCAGTGAGTTAAAGTAAATAAGATAAAATAAAGACCTGCTGCAGTATGTACATTCTACAAAAATTAGAAATTAATGCATATACTAAAATAGGAAAAAAATGGGGTGGAAATGCAGCCTCACCTTATACTTTTCCTACTGGAAACTGATTCTGTTTCTCTATATTCTATTGTGACCGTTAGTCTCTTTGTGTGATGTAATACAGGTTCTGCTCAGGACAAAAATTTTGTGGCAAACACATTTCTTTAAGAGTGATCCATATTTTTCATTATCTACACAAAGGTTGCTATAAAGCACAGGCTGGTTTCTTTTGAAATTCTTTGTTGCGCTTCATTACCTTGTACTAATTATCTATTGTATATGGTATGTTTTGCAATATGATCTATAGTGCCTCTTCCTTTTCTGATCCCAGCTTGGATATCTGGCGTTTCTTTGTTAATATGTGTAAGAATTTGAGTATGGACTTTTCTTGCATGGAAAATTAATGCAATGGGCCTGTGGTTAATGTAGTCCCTCATGTCCCCTGTTCTTGGGGATTGGGTTGTATATGAATGTTTCCAGTCTGTGGACCACTGTTTTGTTTTCCATATTTGATACAGATTTTAGAGTAGGCACAGCTCTACCATGGTACTAGTTCCAGAAACAGGTGGGAGGACCCTCCCTCCATCCAACTGCCATTGCCCTGGCCTTGGGAGGGAGGGGAAAAAAACAGCAGTATCGCTGGACTTGATCCCTTTCCCCACCGCCCACCCCTTCTCCTTTTGTGTCATATCTTTTTAGATTATAAGGTTGTGGGCAGGAAGTGTCAAATTATCAATCTTTACCACACCCTGTCGGTCTTTTGACTAATGATCGGAATAGCAAAATAAATGAATACAAATAAATAAATACTTTAGAACTAGATTAGATTTTCCAAGGTGAATTCATGGAATATAGAGTAGGAATGGGGCCTCATAGTCAATTGAGCCCAAACTCCGTGTAGTTATTCTCTAAAAAATCCCCAGTCAGGTAGCCTCTTTTTGAAGTCGACGTGAACACACTCCCTGGTGGGAGGCCCCTTCCTTGGAGACTGGATGGCCATCTGTCAGGGTATGCTTGATTGAGAGTTTTCCGCATGGCAAGGGGTTGGACTGGGATGCCCTTGGGGTCTCTTCCAACTTATACGATTCTATGATCTAGATTCTATGTCTGGAATAGGAGACTCACCACCTCCTAGGCAATTGGTTCCATTTCCAAAGCTGCTCTTATGTCAAGATGTCCTTTCCACTGTTCAGTCAAACTCTAACCCTCCTGGAAACTCAAAATCTTAAACTTGGTCTTACCCCTTGGCCAATAGAGAACAGGCCTGCCCTTTCCTCTCTTGTGACACAAGCCCTTATGTATTTAAGGAATGCAATCATGTCAACCCTTAGTCTTCTCTTCACCATGCTAACAAGCCCCACCCGCTTATTCACCTTTCCTCATATGTTTTTGTTCTCCATACCTCCTGTCATCCTTGTTTCCTCTCTGAAACACCTACATAAACTTGTCCAGTCCTTCTTAAAATGGGGAGGCACTGAGAGGATGAACACAAATATTCAGATAGGAGTCCTGACAAGTGCAGAATTATAGTGGACGCGTTTACTCCATGAATTTGGAAATTACCTTTATTAATGCAGCTAAAGCTGAACTTAATGGGTAAAATAAAAATGCCTTTACCTTAATCGCAGGCCTGTTGGAACACACACTGTTTTCTCTCCTTCCACATGAAAACACTTCTTTTTGGTGCTGAAAGCTTTAAGCTAATTTGTTATTTTTTGTTATTTTTTTTTTAATTGCTCAGTTACAGCTTCTGTCTACAGAAATGTTGTCCTGTTGCTTGGAACGCTTTTTGGTATGCTATCTGTTCCTGGTATTTCTTTCTTTTTCTCCCATCAATTGGATTCATCCTAAATTTAACATCACCACTTTTGTTTCTTCCTTCAATCAATCTATTTTCACAAAATCACAGTGATGCCAGAATTTTCTAGCCTGCTCTCTAACCACTGGTCACAACTCCATACTTTGCAAAGAACTGTTTCAAAAATCGAAACACAGAACACAAGCCTCCAAATTCCAGGAGTTTTGTTTTCTCTTTTGTTTTCAAATGGCAGCCCCTCCCTTTTGACAAAGGGCAGCTCCTTGCCTCAACCAGCAAAACCTCAAAAAAACAAAGCAACAAAGGAAAAGCAAATACACACGTCGCAGTCAGCCAAGCACTCTGCTGCTTCCTTAAGATTCAGGTAAAAAGAACAAATGCTAAAGGGGTGCCGGGGATATGAACCCGCCGTGGGGGTGAACACCAAGAAAGAAGGGTCACCAGTTGCACCCTCCTCACCCCTCATCCCTCTCGCTCTCCCCCTTCCTGGCGCCTTTATATCTTTTAGGCATAAAAAATGAACTGCACAGATACAGAATGGGGAACAACTGGCTTAAAACAACAGCACATACAGAAGTGATCCAGGAGTCAATATGTATGTGGCAGCTAAAAACACATTATAGGCGCATTAATAGGAGTATAATGTCTAGATTAAGGCAAAACAAAACAATTACCAAATCTCTCTACCTGCTTGGTGGTCATCGACAACCTGGGAAAAACTATGTTCACTTCTGGCACCACAATTGTGGGCACCACAATTTTAAGCAAGAGAACATGTCCAGAGAAGGGTTGAACAAAATGGTGAAAGGTCAGGGAACCTGCCATTATAAGGAGTGGCTCGGGAGTTGGATATGTTTCGCCTGGAATGAGATCAAAGTAGAGGTGACATGGTAGCTATGTTTAAATATTTGAAGGGATATCAAATGTCTGCATTTGCATTGCAGAAATAATCTGGTTTTGACATCACTTGACTGCTTTGGCTAAATGCTATGGAACTTCTGGGAACTGTAGTTTGCTGTGGCATCAGAACTGAGTGTAAGCTTCTGTGCCACAACAGACTACACTTCCCAGAATTCCTAGCATTGAGCCATGATAATCAAGGGGTGTCAAACCAGATTCTGCAGTGAGGATGCAGCTCCATTGAAGAAGGAGTAAGCTGTTTTTCTGCAGCTACAGAGACTATGGAGTTTATCAGACAAGGGAAATTGGAAGTATGATCCAATGGCAATCTGAACGCATTATCATAGGGTTTAATATTATTGCGTGATAAGCCACTACATGCCAAAATTTGGGCAATTGGGAAGTCATTCCGAACACAATCATGTGGGTTTCCAAGTTATTGTGTGATAGACTGCCATTCGGGAAATGGCATGCTATTTTCAGGCAATGGGGATCCAGTTCGAATGCAAGTGTGTATTCACGTATATTGCGCGAACTAGCGATTTTAAGTGAATGCATTCTGACCCCACTTTCTTTTCATTCAATTTAAGAGAAATTCCTCCCATTTGTAAACTCCTTGACTCGATCTGAATTCAAAGTACAATTAAACATGAGGAAAATTTGGTGACAGTAAGAGCTGTTTGACAGTGGGAGAAACTCCCTCAAGAAGTGGGTGGAATCCCTTTCTTGGAGGTCTTAAACAGAGGGCTGGATGGCCATCTGCTGGGGATTACTGTTGATTGTACTTCGCATGGCAGAATGAGGTTGAAATGGCTGACTCTTTGCCATCTTCTCAACTATAGGAAGTTTATAGGTTTTCTTTTTCATTTTCATTTCATTTATTATTTTCATTTATTGATTTTTGCATTTTATGATGATTTGGGGTTACATTTGAGGCGTGTGTTTGAACAGACTTCAAGCATGGACACATGGGAGGAGTAGAGCCAAAACGACGTATTTAGCTACATTTTTTCTAGGTGTGTAAATGGTTCCTCACTTTGCCAATGCTCCCAGGTGGGATCATAATACCCAAACTGGCCAATTAGTGTGGCCTAAAAGGCAGAGAGGCTAAAATAAAAATCTTTACTTCTTGCCATGTTATTTTTTTTTTTTAAAGAGGAGTGTTTCTTTCCCTTTAACAGTAGTGTAGACCAGAGATTTCATTCGTCAGCAGGGACTGCTTGTCACATAAAGCTGCTGAGATTCCCTCTTCTACACACCCATGAAAAAGAGACAAGAGCCGGGTCTAAGTATTCACTTGGCACTCTAATCTTTTCTCTACCCCTGGTTGTGCAGAAAGATGGCCCTTAGAAGGAAGAGAAGGAGGAGGGAAAGAGGGAAAGAAACAACCTTATGGGAACTTACCTAGTTCAAACAGAAGCCTACCTGTGGGTCAGTCCCATGTTGGAGGCATATACTTTGAATGAGCTTGGGGCAGCCTGCATCTTCCAGTTTGGATATTACACCATCATCCAAAGTGACCCATTCACTGAACAGTCCCTCCTGGATCCAGAACAGAGAATTATGTTTCTGACTCTGATGTAAATCCTTAGATAGCTGCTTCTTCACTTTCATACTCCTTCAGAAGGAGCTCTGCCAAATTCTTTGTTTAGGTACCATGGAGATGTAGGTAGAAAAAATAGCATACACATTACAGGAAGCCCAGCCCAGAAAGATAAGATGTTCTTCTGATATCTTTTTTTTCTGAGGGAAAAATGGGAGGAAGGGTGTGAGAAAATATCTGACATGTTTGTTTTTTTTTGCAAATCATCATAGGCGGAAAATTCCAGCTACAACCAAATGTTATTCCATTAGAGAAGTGGGAAACTTGTAAAATCACCAAATCTGAAACGTGTGGGTAGCTATGTTTGACCCACATAGTAAACTGGGAAAACGATATGGGGTAAACCAGGGCCATACAGAAAATAAAACAAAAACTAATATTTCGTTAAGGCAGTAGTGGCACACAAATTTTAAACATTGGGACCCCCCCTTTATACGACAACAGGCAAAGATGTAAAAAAAACCTTAATCTACTCAAAGTAGTACATGAATATATATATATATATATATAATGATATATATATATATTGTACATAATATATATATATTTCATGTACTACGTTGAGTAGATAAGTTTTTTTTTTTTACATGCATTCGTGTAAAAGGGGGGTCCCCAATGCCACCGAGCTCGCCCTCTCGCTGGGCAAGGCCCAGAGGGACTCTTAACCTCACCACCGGCCGGAGCGGCATT
>NC_056523.1:16758268-16767281 GCF_019175285.1 Sceloporus undulatus
TTATTATTATTATTATTATTATTATTATTATTAAACGTACCAGTTTCTCTCCCTTCCTTCCACTTTCCTCCTATCTCTTCGCTTACTTCAATTGCTATAAACTGAGTTCAAAGTGAAAAAGTGGTTTGCATGCCATTATGAACTCAGTAGGGAGGAAAGGAGAGGAGGGGAAAGAATCTTGCCCTTCCCAGTAGGCAAAATCAAAATGCTGCCACCTCTCCTAACTTATGTGTTCTTCTGCATTAACAACGTTTGCCATCTCGATCACACACTGACATTGCTTGGCCAGTTTCTCAGTGTTCATCTGTGAAATGTTGAAGGCTATGCTATCATGGAAGATCCCAGAAAACCCCCTGCTATACTCTTCCTCCAGTTACCATAACAACTTCAATATTAGGACTGTATGCATTAAAAGAAAGAAACCAAAACCATACAATTGTGAAAGCATCTTTGTTGCCAGTACCATCACTGGTAGCCTCAAGGTGTGTGCATTTATTCAATCTGTGCCAAGTATATTCAGTGTAGCTTATCCCCAGAAAGGTTTTCAAAAGCCTTTGTGCAGCCTTAGGGTGCATCCATATTGCACATTTATAATGTGTTCATATCACTGTAACTGCTACAGCCCAGGCCTATAGAATCATGGGATTTATAGTTTGGCGTACACCTTAGAATTCTCTAGAGAGCTTTACTGAACTACCCTAACCTACAGCAGACAATACTATGTTGTATCTGAGCAAACTACAAATCCCGGGACTGCATAAGAAGGAGCCAGGACAGCTAGAGGAGTCTATAAAAGCTGAGTCTCTCTTATTTGAATTTCTAAAATACTCCAAAAACCAACATTTTTTTCATGGGTGGTCGAGCTGGTGACACCTTTTCTTTCTGAAGTTTCAATGCACACAAACTTCATTTCATGCACAAAATTATTAAAAAATATTATATAAAAGTACCTTCAGCCTGTATGTATAAAGCGTTTATGTTGTTGTCATTGCATACCTTCAAATCATGTCTGACTTATGGCAACTCTAAGGTAAACCTATCACAGGCTTGTTTGCAGTGGGTTTCCCATTGCCATCCTCTGAGGCTGAGAGAGTGTGACTTGCCACAGGTCACCAGTGGGTTTCTGTGGCTGAGCAGGGATTCGAAGTCATAATCCAATACTGAAACTGCTACACCACACTAGTCCATGCTGTATATGAAGCATAAATGAATTCTGTACTTAGGCCTGGTCCCAGGTCCAAGGTATCTCTTATGTACATATATGCAAACAGAAGTATTCCACCTCCCCACTGAAATAATAATAATAATAATAATAATAATAATAATAATAATAAAATAAACATCCAGAATCCAAAACACTGCTGGTCCCAGGCATAGATATATCTTTATTCACAACCTTGCCTTTTTTTTTTTATGGTGTTCACTCTTGCTAGGTGTTTACCAGCTGGAAACTGGCCTCATCCTAGTGTTTGCAAATATAAATTGCTGAGATATTGCTCGCCTCCCTTCGAATGCTCCATTTGAATGCTTAAGTTTCATTTTCCTAGAAATGTTGGCTCAGGAGGCAGAGGAGCTGTAAAGGACTCATCTGGAGAAGTGCCCATAGTTGCAGACTTCCTGGAATTGCTTTTTTCTCAAGCACACTTTTCATCAGATTTCAGACATGCCTTGAAATCATTACAGCAACAGGAAAGTGAAACTGAAAAAGCCCTGCATGTGGTGCAATTGTCCACTGGGTGAGATGAGATGAAAACAGGTCACAATCCTCTGAGATTGATCTCTACTGGATCATACTGTTATCATTTGTAGAACTCAGGAAATACAGGTAATATCAAGTGATGCAGGAGGTAAAATTATCCAGGAAGGTCTAGGTTCCTAGACTGATCCTACCTTCTTTTTGATGGGAGCCTCTTTTTGATAACAAATGTTTAAAAAATGTACTTTTGAGATTCTATCTTGAGGGAGATATTTCAAAAGTAGCATCATGTGGAAAAAGTGTTTTATTAATGTTATCTGATGTAAAAGGTATTTTCTGAGATCAGAGGCAAATCATAGGCATGGAGAACTGAGCATCATCATTCTTTTTTTAAATACTGTATATGTTGGTTTTATAGGAATTTGGCATTCTAAATCCAAAAATGGCCTCAGCTTTGCTCCATCATGTACAGTTTTTCCACAAATTGCTTTGAGATTTTAATGTTGTAATATGCGATTGAATGAAGTAATCTTGCAAAGACTCACCCTGCAAAGAGTAAAAAAAGAGGTTCAAGTTCTTTCCTGCTTAAGATCCTGGTGTTTGTGCTATAGCAATGGCATGAAGGAATGGACCTGAGATACTGTGCAATCTGTGGAAAGTGATGTGTTTTGTAAAGGGTTTTGTTACTCATCTCATCCAGAGGATTTATGGGGGCAGATTAAGAACTAGCAATGTGACAAAGGAATCCTTTTCACAAACCTTACTGGGCATAGCCTGCTTTTTGACACTATTTTTAAAGCAGCTTTCAACAAGCTATAATTCTATTAGTCAAGTGAATAGAAATTATATAATTACAGTCAGCCCTCCGTTTTCGCAGGGGATCTGTTCTGGACCCCCCCCCCCCCCCCCAAAACAAAAAACATACTCGCAGATATTCAAGTCCCATAGGCTTGAATGGGGGTGAGTGCCTGTGAGTGGTTGTGAGTGTGCACCCCATTTTAATCCCCTCCATTTACTCCTCATGAGTAAGTGAGGGTCATGGATCTGAAGTCTACATAAATGGAGGGACAAATGTATTAAGAATTATTAGAAAAGCCAGAGACACCCTAAAAAGGAATTAAAGTTTATTGTGGCCCCAGAGCCCTCTAACAGAGAAGGCTAAATGTCTCCCAAAAACAACAGTTCCCAGAATTCCCTAGCATTGAGCCAGGGCAGTTAAAGCAGTCCCAAACTGGATTCTTTCTGCAGTGTCCACCAACCCTGACTTTCTTGCTTTGTTTTGTTCCAATGAAGCCCATCCCTTCGCTTTCTCTCTGGCTCCCTCTACTGGCAACCGGCGTACATGCCGGTGCAGGTGCAGAATTCGAGAAAGAAAGGAACCTCATTCTTTCCCGAGGAAATCGAAACTGAAACTTTTGGATCGCTAGAAAAGGGCGGAGGATTGGACTGGAGAGAGGATCCCTCTTTTTCCCTACGAGTCTGGAGAGGTTTGGAAAGATCATAGGAAAACTGGAAAGGGTCAGAGCGGATCCCCATTGAGAGCCAAAGGAAAAAGAAAAGTGAGAACAAGGATCTTTTTTTCAGCTGCAGCTCCCATTCAGATTTCCAACTCTTGGGAGCAGTTAGGAAGGGAAGGGCTAGATCATCATCATCAACATCAATATCGGGACTAATATAATAATAATAATAATAATAATAATAATAATAAGGATCCAGAATTGGAACCCAAAGTGGCTTATTTTAAAATTGTGGTTGTTTGTGGTTATTCTTGATGATGATGATGATGATTCTGGGAAGGAAAAATATTGGTGATTATTATTATTATCATCATTATTCCAGGAAGGGAAAATGTGAAACAGTCTTTTTAAAAATTTAACATACTGTACTGTAAAGCAGAGGTCCCCAAACTGCGCCCTTTAAGAGATGTTGGACTTTAGAAGCCTTAGCCATATTGCCAAGTAGTCTGGGATTCTGGGAGCTGAAGTCCACCCCAAAAATTCCTTTTAAAGAGCACAGTTTGAGATGGGATTGAAATTGCTCTCTCTGATGTCTGGATATGTACATTTTGAATATATATATATATATAAAATGCATCTGAGGAAGTAGACTCACTCATGCTACTAATTCCTTTCTTTCAGTTAGTCTCAAATGTGCTACAAGATATCTCTCTCTCTCTCTCTCTCTCTCTCTCTCTCTATATATATATATATATGTATATCATTCTTTCTATCCATACTGCAGCTCCCATTCAGGTTTCCAACCCTTTGGGGATGTATATATATATATATATATATATATATATATATGATAAAGAGATCTTGTAGCACCTTTGAGATTAACTGAAAGAAAGAAATTGGTAGCATGAGCTTTCACAGACTTCAGTCTAATTCCTCAGATCCATCAGAAGGAAGCCTAGGAAAGCTCATGCTGTCAATTTCTTTCTTTCAGTCAGTCTCAAAGGTGCTACAAGATCTCTTTACGTACTGATTCTGCAGACTAACACAGCTATATCTTTGAATTCTGCCACTATGATATATATAAGAGAGAGAGAGAGATCTTGTGGCACCTTTGAGACTAAGTAAAGAAAGAAGTTGGCAGCATGAGCTTTCCTAGGCTTAAGCCTACTTCCTCAGATGGGTTTGGTCCTATGCATTAAATAGAATATAATGTATTTTAGAGTACAGAGGCAGTGAGGTGTAGTAGTTTGAGTGTTGACCTCTGACTCTGGAGACCACGGCACGATTCCCATCTTAGCCATGAAACCTGCTGGGTAACCTGGGGCATGTCACACTCTCTCAGCTTCAGGGGAAAGCAATGGCAAACCTCCTCTGCACAAACCTTGCCAAGAAAAAACCCATGATTGGGTTGCCATAAATTGGAAACGACTTGAAGGCACACATAAGGTGAGGGGTTTCTGAGGCTGAGAAGGTGTGACTCACCCAAGGTCACTCAGTGGGTTTCTCTGGCCAAGTGGCAAATTGAACTCTGGTCTCCAGACAGTCCTAGCCCAAGGCTCAAACCCACTGCACTGCTGCTGGATTCCTCAGGCCGGCTTATCTATTTAAAAAGTTTATTTTATTGTAATTTGTAATTTTTCCAATGGTGCCCTTCCATGTGTGTGTTTATGCTTTCACCGCTGCCAATTTTCTAATGGTTTGATCTCTTTTTAACTTTTGCATTTTGTGATTTTTGCAACTAACTACAGTGACCGTTTGTTATCTATCCCCTGGGGTTTGGTTCCAGGATCCCTGCTGTGGATACCAAAATTTGTGGATGCTCAAGTCATATTAAATACAGTGGCATAAGACAATGATGTCCCTTGTGTAAAATGGCAAAATCAAACTTTGCTTTTTAGAATTGATACTTCTTAAAAAATATTTTCAATCTGGATGCTTGAATCTGTGGATGAGGAATCCCTGACTGGGGAGGGCCAACTGTTTTTTAATCTCTTGCATGCAGCTTTGCATCCTAAACTGGGGAAAAGGTGGAATAATAATAATAATAATAATAATAATGCTATTTTCCTTCCTTAGATGTTCACAACCACCCCATCATCTGTAGTACATTGGATGTGTTGGACTGTAACTCCAGTTATTCCAGTATGCAAAGTGATCTTGCAGCACTTTTGAGACATAGGTCCAAAACACACTGCAGAAATAATCCAGTTTGAGACCACTTTAACTGTCCTGGTTTATTGCTAGTGAATTCTGGGAAATGTAGTTTATTGTGGTGTCAGATCTCTGACAGAGAAGTCCAAATGTCTCACAAACCTACAGTTCCCAGAATTCCATAGCATTGAGCCAAAGCAGTTAAAGCTGTCTCAAACTGGATTATTTCTGCAGTGTGTATTGGACCTAACTGAAAGAAAGAAGCTATGTTCATGAGCTTTCATAGAGTTTATCACAGATATTCAAGTCCTATAGATTGAATGGCGGCAATAATAATAATAATAATAATAATAATAATTAATAAGGTTTTATGTATATACCGCCCAATCACTGGGAATCTGAGCGGTTTACAACAGAGGGGATAATAGACAGTTCCCTGCCCTCAGGCTTACAATCTAAAAGACATGACACAAAAGGAGAAGGGAATGGTGGGGGGGAAGGAGATCAGGTCCAGCATTCTTCTCTCCCTCTGAGGCCTGGACCAAAGCAGATGGACTGGAGGGAGGGCTCTTCTTCTTCAGGCTAGCCCTGATGGAGCTGGGCCAGCCTATTCTCTCCCTCACAGGCTGAAGGATGACAATTATGGAGAGAGGGGCCTCTTTCTTCAGTCTAGCCCCTGATGGAACTGGGCCAGCCTACTCTCTCCCTCAGAGGCCGAAAGATGACAGTTAAGGAGGGAGGAGCCTCTTTCTTCAGGCCAGCCCCTGATGGAACTGGGCCAGCCTTCTCTCTCCCTCAGAGAGTCTGTGAGTGGTTGCGAGCACGTGTTTTGGGCGTGTGCCCCATTTTAACCCCCTCCATTTGCTCCTCATGGGTCATGGATCTGAAGTCCACGTAAACGGAGGGGCAACTGTATTAAGAATGATTAGAAAAGCCAGAGAGACCCTAAAAAGGAAGACCTAGTATCAATCAATAACATTCCTTCCTCTGAACAGTTAGGGTTTGTTTTTAAGGCCCAATAGTTTCCATACAAGCTATGATTTGCCCAGAAGTATGGGTTACAACCCAGAATCAAGCTGACAGTGGTCAGTTGGTAAACTCTGGCTTACACAAGCCGTCATTTGCTAGGTTTAGATGAAATGGAAAATTCTAAAATTGCTGCAAACCAGGAAAAGAAAACATTTAATTTCCTCTTGCAGATGGTTCATGATGGGCTGTTCTCATAATGCCATTATGGGTTGGCATTGTGTCTGAACAGCCATTCCTTTTGGGGTGCCTTCTACAGAAATTTCCCTGCTTTTATGCAGAAGGCACAGTGTAGGAAGTGTGCCTTCCACATCAGTATGGAGTAGTTGAGCTGGAAAGACCAGGATTCAATTCCTTACACAAATATGATTGACTGGATAACCTTTACTCAGCACTAACATTCAGCTTAACCTACCTCACATGGTTGTTTTGATGTTCATGGTGGGAAAGGACTGTGTGTGCGGTCATGAAGAAGAGGATGGGTTATGCACATAATAGATTAATAAACACAATAAATAAAAAGCAAGACATGTTCCTCCTTGTTCAGAAATGTTGATATAAATGTGAAAATGCCTGTTCATTTCTTTCCATTTCCTCTTCAGGGTCTTGAAGGCCAGCATCTAAGAGTTTTGTGGTGAACTCTCTGCTAAATTGTACAAATAAAGAGACAAGCTCACAACCCAAAGGAGCCCAAAGAATCACAATAAAATACAATAAAAATGGCAGAGCAGAAGAATGCGGCCAGAAAATCCAATTGGGAAGCCAAGGGCAACCTTAAATCAGAGCCTTCAGCGCCACTCATAAAATACCAGCACCTGTCTGATTATGACAAGTATGTCTTTTTTGATATCTTGAAGCGCTTACTCAAAAGGCCATATACTTTGCACAATAACATGTGGCATGAGGAAGAAAAGGATGGAAAGCTGTTCAAGCTGATTTATGGACGGAAAGATTGCAAGGTCAGCATTTGTGATTCTGCAGGGCAAAAGTGTCTACTGGATACAGTAGTGGCTACACTGGATATCTACCTCTTCTGGCGTAGATGCCAGAATGAGATACTGACCCTGAAGAATCTCCAAACTGTGCAGAATGAACTCAAGTTCCTGGGACTTGAGGATGAAAAAGTGCATGCTTGTTTTACCTTTGCAAAAAATAAATTTGTTAGGAAACCTTGCAATGGCACCCTGACAATACTTTCTGAAGTTATTATGAGCTTTGGTCTAGGTGCCAACGAGATCATAGTCATGTATGATGATAAGGAGGGTACCCCTGTCTGTTTCAATTGGTAACATGACAGTGGTCAAGGCATTTGAGGTTATATGTGCATCTCGGTTTCATTCTCTCCACCACTGCGGTTCCCAACAGACCTGTTCCGTAGCTCCTTGAAGCATCTGCTGTACCTTAAGACTTGATGGAAATGTTGTTCACTTTGTGTTGTTTCTGCCATTAAATCAGAACCTGCTTGGTTTGTTAATGCCAATTGCTGTCATTTTGTGTTCCCTGATCTTAGTTCACGTGATAACCCTTGGCTTTAAAACGGGTTTTGTCCCCCCTCCTTCAAAACGATTATTTCTAACCCCAAATCTAATTCCTGTCCAACTACGGAGAACTGACATCCTAAGTTAACATATTTTCCTTTAACTCAGGAATGGGGGACCATGTTATGGGGTGGGGCACTGATGCCACCAACCATCTGCCAATTTCTGGGGAATTTCCTAGAATCCAGGGAACTTAATTAATTTATTTGTTGTGATTTTGACTGAATATTCCTGTAAATGTTGGGGAATTCCAGGGATTTTGGATTTTGGTACAGTTGGACCTTATACACAGATTTTTTATACACGGATTCAAGCATACACGGTTTGAAAATGTTCCAAAACAGTATAAATTTACCTTGATGTTCCATTTTTTATTAGGGACACCATTTTGCTATGTCATTATACTTAATGGGACTTGAGCATACACGGATTTTGTTATACACGGGGGATCTTGGAACCAAACCCCATCGTATAACAAGGATCCACTGTAAAACATTCCAGGGAATATCTTTGAAGCTTGTTGGCAAAACTGCTGGTTGGTCCAAAAGACACTGCAGAAATAACCCAGTTTGAAACTGCTTGAATTGCCCTGGCTCAGTGCTGGGGAATCCTGGGAATCACAAAATAAGTGTCTCTCAAGACTACAGTTCCTAGAATTCCCTAGCATTGAGCCTGGGCAGTTCAGGCAGTCTCAAACTGGATTATTTCTGTAGTGTCTTCAGCCATGCTACTCTGGACTCCCTGTTATCCACCAACCCTGACTTTCTTGCTTTTTTTGTTCCAATAATTATAAAGCCCATCTCTTCGCTTTCTCTCTGGCTCCCTCTACTGGCAGCCCGGGGTACATGCCTCAGCCAAGTATAGTGCAGAATTCGAGAAAGGAACCTCATTCCCCAGGAAATCCAAACTGAAACTTTTGGATATCTAGAAAAGGGCGGAGGTTTGGAGGATCCTCCTTTCCCCCTGTGAGTGGAGTTTGGAGAGATCCTAGGAAAGCTGGAAAGTGTTGGAGCGGATCCCTATTGAGAGCCAAAAAGGATCCTTCTGCTGCTGCAGCTCCCATTCAGGTTTCCAACACTTGGGATGATGATGATGATGATGATGATGATGATGATCATCATCATCATCATCATCAGGGATAATAA
>NC_056523.1:16767291-16768006 GCF_019175285.1 Sceloporus undulatus
TAATAATAATAATAATAATAATAATAATAATAATAATAATAATAATAATATGGACCCAATATTGGAACCCAAAGTGGCTTATTTTAAAAATGTTGTTGTTTGTGGTTATTATTCCTAATGAAGATGATGATTCTGGGAAGGGAAAATATTGGTGATTATTGATATTCTGGGAAGGGAAAATGATGATGATGGTGATGATTCTGGAAAGGGAAAATGTGAAACAGTCCCCAAACTGTGCCCTTTAAGAGATTTTGGACTTCAGCTCCCAGAAGCCGAAGTCATATTGACCAATACTGGGATTCTGGGAGCTGAAGTCTCTCCTCCAAAAGAAATCCTTTAAAATAGTACAGTGAATGTAGATGGTATTGAAATTGCTCTCTATGCTGTCTAGAAATGTATACAGTGGTACCTCGGGATACGAAATACCCAGGTTACGAAATTTTCGGGATACGAAAAAATCCCATTGGAAATCATTGTTCCGGGTTACGAATGTATTTTCGGGTTACGAAGAAAATTTTTGGTGCTTTTTGGCGCTTTTTCGCACGAAACGCGGCTTTTCCCCATTAGCGCCTATGGCAATTCGGCTTACGAAGGCTTTTCGGGTTACGAAAGCGGCCGCGGAACGAATTACTTTCGTAACCCGAGGCACCACTGTATTTTGAATATATATATATATATATATATATATAGCATCTGAGGAAGTAAACTGATGCAT
>NC_056523.1:16768106-16853166 GCF_019175285.1 Sceloporus undulatus
AGGAAGTAAACTGATGCATGAGACTGAAGCCTAGGAAAGCTCATGCTGCCAATTTCTTTCAGTCAGTCTCAAAGGTGCTACAAGATCTCTCTTCGTAAACAGTTGTACAGACTAACACGGCTATATCTTTGAATTCTACCACGATGATATGAGACAGAGAGAGAGAAAGAGAGAGATCTTGTGGCCCCTTTGAGACTAAGTAAAGAAAAAACTTGGCAGCATGAGCTTTCCTAGGCTTAAACCTACTTCCTCAGCTGCGTTTGATCCTATGCATTAAATAGAATATAATGTATTTTAGAGTACAGAGGCAGTGTAGTGTAGTGGTTTGAGTGTTGGCCTCTGACTCTGGAGACCACGGTACGATTCCCAGTTTAGCCGTGAAACCTGCTGGGTAATCTGGGGCACGCCACACTCTCTCAGCTTCAGGGGAAAGCAATGGCAAACCTCTTCTGCACAGACCTTGCCAAGAAACCTCATGCTTGGGTTGCCATAAATTGGAAACGACTTGAAGGCACACACACGTAAGGCAAGGGTTTTCTGAGGCTTAGAGGGTGTGACTCGCTCAAGGTCACTCAGTGAATTTCTCTGGCCAAGTAGCAAATTGAACCCTGGTCTCCAGACAGTCCTAGCCAGAGGCTCAAACCCACTGCACTGCTGCTGGATTCCTCAGGCCGGCGTACCTATTTAAAAAATTTACTTTATTGTAACTTTTCATTGAATCTGTGGATGAGGAATCCTTGTCTAGGGAGGGCCAACTGTTTTTTAATCTCTTGCATGCAGCTTTGCATCCTAAACTGGGGAAAAGGTGGAATAATAATAATAATGCTATTTACCTTCCTGAGATGTTCACAACCACCCCATCATCTGTAGTACATTGGATGTGTTGGACTGTAACTCCAGTTATTCCAGTATGCAAAGTGATCTTACAGCACTTTTGAGACATAGGTCCAAAACACACTGCAGAAATAATCCAGTTTGAGAGCACTTTAACTGTCCTGGTTCAGTGCTAGTGAATTCACTGTTCACTGGCCCCTAGTAATCTACAATGAATTCATTTTATCTACTCAGATAAGATACACATACCACCAACCCATATTTGGTTTTGTGGCTGCAGATGCCTAATGGAACTAGAAGGTTCACTCAGCAAATAACCTGTGCAAGAAATATGTAAGATCTGCCAAACTTTATTCTGTGTGCAGATATGTATTCCTTATCTATCCACTCATACAAAAGACTTCTCATTGTAAGTTTCACTTTATGAGTTCTTTCTAAATTATTTCATTAATTATACTATATAATTATCATCACTATATAATTAACTGGATTTTAAAAGCGGCAGTTTCTCAGAAGTTGGACGTTTGCAGTGCAGCAAACAGGAATGGCTGTTACGTAACTTCTGCATCCCAGGTATTAACCCACTAACCATCAAATAACAACCCTGTCAGCTAAGCAATTGTGCTCCTGTCACAATATACTGTGTGAAAATTCAGCAGCATGTGTGTGTGTTTTGTTCTGATTTGACCAAATTTTCAAAAATTTGCATTTCCCCCCATAAATTTAATAGAAAGAACTTGAGTTTTCTTTTCTTTTCTTTTTTTAATGAATGTGGCAGACACCAAAGCTGGCAGATTCACCCACCCAGGGTTTTCACTGTTTACTTCTTAAACTAAATTGTTTGAATTGTTCTGAATTAGGCTTTGTTTTTAGCTGTCCTCGAGTTCACTGCTCTGCTTAGGTTCTGCAAATTCTTGCCTGTGTCCTCCCAGATCGAGTCTAACCATCTGGTGTGCGGCCTTCCTCTCTTTCTACTACTTTTCCTAGCATTATTGTCTTTTCTAATGAGTCTTGCTCTCTCATGATGTATTGCAGTCTCAATTTCATCATCTCAGTTTCCAAGGAAGAGTCCAGGCTTGACTTGTTCAAGGACCCATTTGTTCAAGTCTTTTTGGCTTTCCATAGTATCCTCAGCACTCTTCTCCAGCACAACATCTCAAATGAGTTGATTTCTCTTTATCTGCTTTCTTTACTGTCCATCTCTCACATCCATACATGATGATGGAAAATACAATGGCCTGGATGATTTTTTTACTTTAGTCTTCAGTTATATGTCTTTGCACTTCAGGATCCTGTCTAGTTTCTTCATGACTGCCCTTCCAACTCCTAGCCTTCTTCTTATTTCCTGACTCCAGTCTCCATTCTGTTCAATGTTTTAACAAAGGTATGGGAACTCTTTGACTATTCTCATCTCTTCGTTATATAGGTTGAATTTCTGTATATGTTCCATGGTCATCATTATTATTATTATTATTATTATTATTATTATTATTAGGGTTGCTGCTTTTCTTTTCTGCAAGGCTCCTCTTTTTTAACAGGCATATGGAAAATTAATACATTATGGTCCTCTCCATACTGAGAATCACTGTTCCTATAGGGTTGGGTCTGCACAGATGGTTGAGAATTTCATCCATGTCCCCCCACTCAACTCCAAGAAGAACTTACTCAAATTACACATCCCTTCATAAGTTGAACAGAAAGAACCCGAGAGTGAAAAAGAAAGAGCACATTTGGAAAGATGCGAAACTGTCAGATTTCCACCCCTGCCCTCACTCCTAATGGTGTTCTAAACCTCTACCTTCTATAGAATATATAATGGAATGGAACTCCCAAGTGATGGTTCTATGACATCACAGCTAACAAGACCAATGAAGATCAACTTCTTCCCAACATCCATGGATGCAATGCACCCAAGCATAGAGGTAGGTTAATTCCTCTGTTTTTGTCCTTACAGCCCTCTCCCCAACACTGAACTACATAGGCTGTGACTTCAGCTGTGCTCATGCTTTCATTTTTGGACAACAAAGTCTCTTGTTATCTTCCTTTCCTCTCTTGCTCCAAGCTTCTAAGAGGTCATGCTCAAGATTATTGGGCACAAATGAATTACTCTTTACTGTTTCATTGTCATGCCTGACATACCAGATATTTAAAGTTTTTATCGGGCCAAGTTTTTACTTCTTGGATTGCATCCTTGTGTGGATAACACAGGAGTTCTAGGACAGAAGTTCACTGGCAGCATAGAGAACTTGTGGCAGAAGCTTTTCTGGATTGTTACATGATATGCAGGGGATGCAACATTGCATTTTCAATTTGCCACCTTTTCCATCATCCCATTTTCTTCTGCTTTTAATATCCTGTAGACATCCATGGATTTTAATGATTATCTCTATGCTTGGGCTAGAATTCAGAGACCTAGCTGGGTTAGTCTTGAATATTAGTATGCAAAGGGATATTGTAGCACCTTGAAGACTTAACTGTGCAGAGGAAGTTGTAGCATAAGCTTTCTTAGACTTGGTCTACTTCCTTGGATGCATGGAATGAAGTGTTGCCTGGGGGGATCTTTATAAGCTGACTGTATGAATAGCTGTACATTTGCCTTTGTCCCTCAATAACCAGAATTAAAACTGGACTTGTCACCAAATTTTGCATTTCTATTACTATCCATACAGGCAACAGCTCACTCCATGCACCTGAGAAAGTAGACCAAGTCTATGAAAGCTCATGCTACAACTTCGTTCACCGAATTAGTCTCAAAGATGCTACAAGAGCCCTATCCTGTGAAAAGTTTCATGTGGCAATTTTGACATATCACGTGAAAGTCTTAGGAACAGATTAGACTATTGTTCTGTTCAGCTGACAGTTCTAATAATGTGAATTTAACTAATTCTTCAAACAAGATTTCTATTTGGACAATGATAATGATGAATGGTAAAATCACACTTGAGGTACCTTCTGCAAAGTCAATCACAGTTCAGGGAATGGATACAAAACTGAGGCTTGTTTCTGACAGAAGCCAGATAGGGGAAAGATAGCACTGAGATTGGGAAAAGATTGCAGGGAGATAGGGGGAAAGATGGCCCAGAGAGAAGGAAAAGCTGGAATAGTGATAGGACAGTCATGCAAGAGAAGAACTGAATAGGGTTTGGGGGAGTTGTAAATGATTAAGTAGTTGAAAGGGTTAATGTGTGGTCTAATTGTGTATTAATAAACCTCTATTTGTTTATTCTTTTTCACAACTGTGTCTGGCTGCTCCTGTTAAGTTTGATAGAGAATTTGGTCAGGCTTACCACAGTGAACCCATTAAACAATGCATCCAACTGCAAGGTTGCGAGCTCAGTACCATCCAAGGGCTTAAGCTCGACTCAGACTTGCATCCTTCTGAGGTTCCTAAAATGAATACCCAGTTTGTTGGGGCAATTAGCGTACACATTGTAAACCGTTTAGGGAGTACTTAAGTGCACTGATAAGTGGTATAGAAATGTAATTGCTATTACTATTGCTATTGCTATCCATTGGTCCATATAGAGATCACCTTGAGTCCCAAGATCCAATCCAAGGAGGAATCTTGAGGGGAAAGGGGTGCAATGTGAGTAACAGGAGCCCAAGGGTTTGGAACTGTTACAATCTAGTTAGCTTTCCTAATTTTCAGTCTTTCTCTTCCATTCATTCACTAGTCCCAACTAGATTCTTGGCCAGGAGCAGGGAAACATTTTCAGCCAGAGTACTGAATTGCTTCCTACAGTATTATAGAACTACAGAATCATAGAGTTGGAAGAGGCCTCATGGGACATTGAGTACAACTCCCTGCTCAATGCAGGCTCCCCAGCTAAAGCATCTCCAGCATGTAGCTGACCTACCTCTTTTTAAAGATGCCCAGAGAAGGAAAATCCACCACCTCTCTAGGCAATTGATTCCTGAGAAAGTTCTCAAGGTGCACATGACCCTCACACACCATACTGCACCCACCATATGACACTATTCCAGAGGAGAAGTTGCAGGCATCAACAAGGGCAAGTTATAGCACCTGCTCTGTTCCATGTTGCTGTTTGGAGACGTTATATGGCCATAGCTTGGCACCTGACACTCTTTTTGGCGTTTTTGCTGAGTGGTGTTTCCTTTAGGTGCCATATTTTTTAATGTACTATTTAGGTACTTTTGGGGACATTTCCTCCCAAAAGATGACAAAGAAACAAACTATAATATAACAACATTCATTGGAATTGAATAGTTTAATTTCATTTTAATGTTAATGCTTTTGTAACTGTGTTGTATTTTAACTTTTAGCTACCTTGAGCCCAGGTTTGAGGAAAAGGTGAGAGATAATGCTGTTAAAATGTTGTTTTCTGTAAAAACAACAACAATGTGCAAGTGGTTTTCAAAGACTTTCTTACAGAGGAAAAACATTGCTGAAATTATTCCTCGCTGCCTTAAAGAAGAATCTTAGTAAAGAATTACATCCCTGCCCATCATTCCTGCCAAAGTGCTCTTCAGTCTTCTTCTGCTCTTCTGTTTGAGCCCTGTCTGCTTCTCAGGAGACTAGCTTGGATCAGGTGAAGAGTTGGTAGGCCCTACTTGTAATTCCAGGTACATCACACTAAATAGAGAGTTTAAAACCTTTCCTTCCATTGTGCTGAAAAGGAGATTAACATTATGACCAAACAGAGAGAGGACGTGTGGCCTAGGAGAGTACTGTGAGCGTGTAACCTGGATTTGGTATGTAGTTTGGAATTATGTAGTCTCTACCATAAAGAAACTTTTGTCTATTCACTGTATTATCATACTGTTATTCAGATATCACTTCTATAAAAGAAACCTATTGTTTTCCAGGTCTTGGAGGACCATTGATGTCACTCACTGCAGGAGAAGACATGTTTGGTGCTGCAGCCATACAACTTAGTCTTTCTTCGTATGGGTGCCTGCATCCCCAAAGAGCTACCTCCAGCACCCCTGAATGTAGACAGCTTATTGTCAGCACAGAACAGCTTGGAGACTGACAACCGGGAAACTGATGAGATGTTGAGTGCTTGCTTAGACCATGCCCTCCGAGATTTCCCTCGTGAACCACACCGTCTTCGTGAAAATGCCACCTTGACCATTCAGGTGAAAGGGAGGAAAAGGATGGAGTTTGTCTCTGGTAGGGGTGAAAACAAGATTGTGGTCTCTTGGTTCAAGAGAAAAACCCATTATAACATTGAGATTGTTAATCTGGAGGTATACTTGGATCGATTGTCTTTCTCTCCACGTCCACTAACTGTTGAGAGTTTGGAGAAGGTGAAACAGGAGCTCATTAAATGGTCTGATGCTACAAAGGAACTCCGTGCTTGCCTGGATGTTGCTATAACTGAGATTGAGAAAGAACCACCAACAGTGAAAAATGATGCTGAACTGACCATTGAGTGCGGAGGTTTCTGTTTAGATTTTATTTCTGGGAAGGGAAAGTCCCACATCTACATTCTCTTTTCTGATAAGCAGCCTCGGTACAGGGTCCATGTTCCTTCAGTGGATGTTTATCTAGATAGATTGAGCTATCGAGCAATACCACTCACTACTGAGAACTTGATGAAAGTGTGGAAAGAGGCAGAGAACCTTAAAGGATGCACAGTGGACCTCCGGGCCTGCCTCAAGCGAGCCTTGCAGGAGTTTAATGCTTTGTCACCACATCACCGGGCTAATACCACCATCTTTATTGACTGTGATGGGAAAAACTTTAAGATGGTTTCCGGTCATGGAGAGAGCTGGATCTCTATCTTCAACATTCTTGGAGATCAACACTGTCGCCGAGAAGTTGTGCTGGCTTTGGGAGAGGCAGGAACATCCAGCAGAGCGACAGGGTCATCCTCTGGGAAACGTGGGAAAGAAGGAGCACTGTTTAGGGCAAGGAAATCAGAAGGGAGGAGAGATGCAGAGGAAGGTACATCTAATCAGGCAAGAAGAACTTCCAGCAGGCCAAATGAGTTGCTTGATGAGAAAATATCTAAGAAATGGCCAACTAATGTGATTAAGTTTGAAGAACTTGCATCAAATAGCACAAAAAGGGAAAAAGAAACAACATCATTTGGGGCGTGGACATTTTCCACTCAGGAAAAGGTTGATACAGGAGTTTCAAATAGTTTCAGGGTACTAGAAAGAGACTCTTCTCTTAAGTCAAAAGAACAGTCATCCAGCAAGAAGAGAAAACTGTCTGATAATGATGGAACAGAAAGAGAACTCACTGGGTCCCTTAGTTTATCCAGTGAAACAGCAAGAGAAGAAGTGTTGATCCATGGAAAGAATGAAGAAACAAGGAATGAAATGAGGCCATCCAATACATCGAGTGACACAGAAGAAGAAGAGGAGGGCTTGGAGGAAGGACAAGACCCACCTGATGTTCTACAGATGTCTTCAGATAGTCGACAGGGAGATGATGGACCAGAAAGGTGACTCATCTGGAGGGCCAGAGAAGAGGATGGATCTATTCCAGAGTAAGGCAGAAGCCTGGTTTGGGACTGGGATCAAGATAGATCTCTCCCAGGAACAGGACATTTTTTTTTCAGATCAGGAAGCTATGGGGCTGGTCCACAAAATGAATTGTGCCCCAAAAGAAAAAAAAAGATACCAAATAAATGATCTATGGACCTGAAGCTTTTCTCTTTTGGATCCCCTCCCATGGGCTGTATGTAGATCAAGATGTCCCTGCTACCTGGAAAACAAAATCTAAATTGGATTGTGTAAACTTCTTTCCCAGAAAAGATTCTGATGTATTAGGGAGCAGTTAGGTAGGATAGTTTCTTTCTGCGTCTACAAGTAAAACTGCTAAAACCTTACATCTTTAAAAGGAAAGCTGGCAACTCAAAGAGAATCCTTGAATGATTCTGGAGGAGCTGTGCTATCTGATGCTACAGCCTGTGATGTTTTAAAATGGGATGTAGCTCAGTGGTACAGCTTCAAAAAGTTAGGTCTCTGGACTACAAGTCTTAGACTCAAATTGCCCAGGCAGTCTAAACTAGAGTAGGACTATTAAATTAATGGGATTTACATATATGTTTACTTACTGTTTAATAATCAATCTACTCTAGTTGAGATTAGTAATTGGAAAATAGGCCTTAGAGTAATCAGCCAACATGCCTATGGTGGAGTGTGGGAGCTGGAGCCTGAAAAGTAACTTTTCCAAGCAGTGGCATCCCGTAGGTTGATGTCACTTGGTGTGGGACTGCAGCCTCCCCAGACTCTTCAGAATCCAGGGTGGCTCTTGCCACACTGGATGCTGAAGACCCCTCGTCCTCCCAGCCCTTCAGGATCTGATATGCTTTTGTTGCACCAGACCCTGCAGCCTCTCTCTCCTTACTCCAGGCCTCCAGGATCTGGCATGGGTTCTGCCGCATCAGACCTTGAAGGCACCCACCTCCCCCCACATTACTGAGGCAGAGGGGTGCAGCTTCAGCCTCCAGAGGGCCAATTTAGGGTCCTGTGTGGCTGCTGGGCAAGTGGGAAGCTTGCCCAGTATCCATGCCAGTTCCTTTGGTTGTACTACCCCAACGGGTGACATCCTCCTCCGGGGTGTCATCCGGTGTGACTAGCACCCACCTAGTGATGCCACTGTTTCCAAGATCTACAGCCTAATATCTTCACAATTTTTCTTTATTGAAAACATCATATTAAAACATACCTTTTGTTAATACATCTGGGTGACTCAATGTTTATAGAAAGAGTATATGCACTAATCACTACAAAATGCACTAATGACTACACAATCATAAGTGATTTGGTAGCCACATTCAAAAGCGTAGCCACTTGTTCAATGATTGAAGTCTTTAGAGCCTTGGAGCTAATGGTTGGAATTTGCAGGAGAGCAGATTTTGATTGAACATCAGAAGGAACATTTTCAGGGTAAGACTGGTTCAACAGTGGAACTAATTGCCTAGAGAGGTGGTGGTGATCTCCTTCTCTGGATGTCTTCAAAAAGAGCTGGATAGTAACTTGTCCTGGTATGAATTTTGCCCTTCCACCCTATATAGTTATACCACTATGATTCCATTTTAATTCCTATTGCATGTGCTGGGCACCATGACTGCACCATTGGCACACTGACACATCATGATGCAAACACGGTGTTGTGACATGCAGACACTGCTTGCGTCATGATGGCAGCCCCCGTGTGGACAGGAGGCTGCCATTATCACGCTGTCGTTACATGCTAGGGTTTGGGAGCATGTGGACACTACACGCTCCCGAACCCTAGAATCGGTGCCCCACCCGTTTGTACCGGGCCATAGTTCCTCAATTTTTCCTGGGTTTTGTCAGTTGCTGTTACCTCTGTGTGTATTCATTTGCTGTAGGTTACAACAAAAATGCATACACTCCAACTGTCCTAATGTGGCAGGAGTAGTCCTGATTAACCATCTGTTTCCTACATTTGCAGGTACTTTTACAGTGTCCCAATTTCCTTCTCTTCTTCTCACTCCTCCCCCTTTTGTACTCAGCTTACTTCAGTTGTTACACACTGAGTTCAATGTGCAAAGAGTGTTAGTATGAGAGAGGAAAGGAAGGGTGGTTTTGTGCTTTTCTGTAATCTGAGACAAAAGCAGACTACAGTACTGCAGCTTTTATTAGCTTGTATGTTCTTCTTTACTAATATCTTTTGCCATCCTAACCACACTGTGATGTTGTTTGGACACACGTATCCCACTTTTTGTCTGTGAAATGTTGGAAGGTATGAAGATGGCTGATTATAATAATTAAACAACAACAACCAAGAACTACAGTTACAAATACCGCAACCTCTAGCAACATTAGCCCTGTCTAGGAGATCCTTGAGTAGGAAATGAAATGTGCAAAGTAAACACTGTATCTGTCAACCAGCTTTATTGATTCTTTCAAGCCAAACTCTGTAGTAAGCAATACAGTATGAAAGCTATAACACTTCATATAAAAAGTGGAAAAGGGATGTAAAACACAATACCATACTACTGTATAGCTTCTTTCCATATAGTGGAAATGTGATCTTAGTGAGGCTGAATGAAACAAATTTAAGCATTAGTATTTTTTTTAAAACACGTAGATCAAAAAAGAAAGAAAACAAGCCCCTGTCCAATACCTTAACATAAAATATATTGAAATATAAATTGAAAAAAGAAACCAAATCCCAACAAACCCACATCATGCCAGAAGGCTATATATATAAGGTAGTTCCCTTACTCTTTCTACCCAAGAGAAAGGTTTGCTTGTTTAAAGGCTATGTACAGATTGAATTAGGGTTGTAATATCCTAAAGGCATTTCATCTTGGAAGCCAAGCAGGTCAGCCCAGGTTAGTACATGGATGGGAGACTGCCAAGAGATACCAGGTGCTGCAGGATATATTTCAGAGGAAGGAACTGGCAAAGTCACCTCTGAGTATTCATTGCATATTCATTGCAAATAGCAAATTCTGTTAGGCAGAAAACTGTAGAAAAGCTCCACCTGCCAGCTGTTGATGGGCTGATATTTTATTTACCAGTCACTTTTGTAGTTGTCCAATGAAGCCTCGTGATTTGGATACTAAAGTGATAAAAGAACAATTAACAAAGAGACAAGAAGTACATACCGCATACAATATGTTGGGTCTTTCATTTAGATTTTAAAAAAGGTAAGGGGGAAATGAGAACTTAATTCAAGATTTGTGCCTGGATAGAAAACATAAATGTGTATAAAAGGGATGGGACTGCATACAGCATAGGCCTGTTCACACTACACAACTGCAGCACTGTGATTACACTTTTAACTGATATGGCTGCATCCCGGGGAACCCTGGGGTTTGTAGTTTGGTGAGGCACTTGAGCTCTCTGGCTGAGAGTTCATAAACTGCAAATCCCAGGATTCTATAGGATGTGGCCATGACAGTTAAAGTGGAATAATAATATTATTATTATGTAGTGTAAAAGGGCCTCTAGTAATGTTCTCTATATACTTCAGGAAATACACGGTGAGTGCATGCCACTGTGTATGATCCCGATCCTCTTGGTGGGATGAGACACCTCTTGGAACGCAAGGAGAAGCTGGAATCTTGAATAATTTGGGAGCACAATTGGTCGAAGGGATGGGAGGAAACTGATTCCTTGTCTGAGTGTGAAAGTAGCTTTCCCTGTTAGCATTTACAGCAAACATGCCAGCTACTACCTCAGTTCCAACCATGAGCCTAAAGAGGAAGCTGGGAGACAGCAAACAAATTAATAATTGCATAAGTCAAAATTGCAGCAGGTTCGCTTGTAGGTCATCTTGAAGACACTGTCCCTCTCCTCTGTCTTGTTGCAGAGCTCTGCGTATTGGCCACAGCCATGTTTTTGGGCGAGCAAGAGATTACCTGGAGAAAAGAAAACAGGAGGAGGAGGAAGAGAAGAAGAAAATATGAGTCAATACGACTACAGTGGGCCCTTGGTATCTAACTGGGGTTTGGTTCCAGGACCCCTTGTGGATACCAAAATCCATAGATTCACAGGTCGCATTAGATACAGTGGCATAGTAAAATCGTGTCCTTTATATAAAATGGCTAAATCAAGATTTGCTATTTGGAATTTATATAGTTTCAAACCATGGATGCTTGAATCTGTAGATAAAAAATCAGTGGATATGGAGGGCTGATGGTACTTCATCACACCAGGAACTTATGAGAGCCACTTCAGACATGCTGAAAATCTATCTATATGAAACCTGCTTCAGATATGTAGGTGTCTCTCTTGGCAACAAATGTTGCCACATATTTGTTGATTTAGCTGTGGGATGTGTAAATGGCTTTCCTCGAGAAATATTGTGCAATATATGAGGTAGTATGAAGAAGAACCTGGCAAAATCACTTCTGAATATTCCTTGTCTAAAGCTGCAGTTACACTGCAGAATTAACACAGTTGGACACTGCTGTAACTTCCATGGCTCAATGCTATGTAATTCTGGGATCTGTAGTTATGTGAGATGTTTGTCCTTCTCTGTCGGAGAGCCTGGGTGCCACAACAAACTGCAAATCCCAGGATTCCATAGGATGGAGCCATGACAGTTAAAGTGCTGTCAAACTGGATTAATTCTGCATTTGTGGCAGCAAACTAAGAAAACCTTATGAAATTCATGGGGTCGTTATAGTTGACAGGCAACTTGAAAGCACATGCACACAGACCTGAAAGATCTTGTATAACCCCTCCCACAACAACAGAGAGTCCACTTTGTTAAGAGTGCAGACTGCAGCTCCAGAAATTCCTGGTAATAGGTATGTATATGATAATATAGATAATAGGTACTATTTGATTTTTAAGAAATTATGTTTTTAGAGGTGGTTTATGTGTTGTCCCAATATCACAACTATAATAAATGTATTTTATTTATTTTATAATAGCCCCTGAAGATGGCCAATTGGTGACAAGGCCAAAATGCACTGGGTTATTCAAGAGAATAAAGTTTTTGGGCCATCACAAAGCACGTGGGACTTCAATTCTTTTTACTCTTCTAATGGCATATAATTAGAGTAAATAAATAAAAATAAGTAAATAAAACAAGAGGCTGGGATCTTGAGTATCTTGGGAAGACAGATGGTGGAAGGGATGGGGAGAGGGGCTGTCTCATTTTAGCAGCTCCTGAGTCTGGCACTTGTTGTCTTTCATACCTGCTGTTATCTCTGATCAGTGATCAGAGATAATAATGGAATGTCTCCAATACTGCCTGTGTTCCCAAGTGGAAAGGTGTATCATGGAAAGGTGTATATGGGGTGAGGCCTTGGGAAGGTATTTGGGAAGGAGCAAGGCCTGGACCTTTTGAGCACCCTTCCACTATATTACAAACATCTGCAAGTGTTTCTTTTGGATATTAAAAGAACTTTGATAGATGTGAAGAAAGACCTCCCTGGTTCAGTATCATGCTTTTCACAGTGGCAAACCAGTTTGGGAAGACCACAAGATGGAGATAAGGACACTAGCACTCTCCTGCTTGTGTTCCCTAGATGCTGGTATTCAAAGACTTATGTATTCAGAGAGGGCAAATGAACAGACAGAAACAGCAAAAAGGAGGAGGCTGACCCACAGATATACATCTGCTATGATGTAGTAGCCATCAGTGCATGACTAGCTGAAATTCTGTATAATAATATTTAATAATAATATTTATTTTTGACCCACCTCTCTGTATGGATTGAGGCGGGTTACAATAAAAGAAATAAAAATACATAGCACAATATAATAATCAATACACAATCCAATAGAATAAACAATTAGACAATCCCCACCCCTTCACCAACAACAGAATAATAAAAATCAAATACAAATTACATAGTTAAAATAATTAAATAATTATAAAACAGTTAAAAATGGGCAAATGGAGTAGGACAGCCAGGGGCAGACGGGATGTCATTTAATGGGACGTCATTTTGGAAAGGCCTGCCAGAAGAGATCCATCTTGACTGCCTCTCTAAAGGTGTCTAGTGGTAATATGACAGATCTTGTCCGGCAGGTCATTCCACACTTTCAGAGCTGCCAATGAGAAGGTCCTCTGGGAAATGGCAGCCAACCTGGTCTTCCTAGGCTGCAGTAAATTCTTCCCAGAGGACTTGAGTGTGCAGGGTGGATTGTATGGAGGAAGGCAGTCCAGCAAGTAAGCTGGACCCAAGCCATGTAGGGCTTTAAAGGCGATAACCAACACCTTGTACTGTGCCCGGAAGCTAATTGGCAGCCAGTGGAGAGATTGTAAAACAGGTGTAATGTGGTCAACTCTGGATTTACCAGTGACCAACCCGGCTGTCATATTTTGCATCAGTTGAAGCTTCTGAACTTGGCACAAGGGTAGCCCCATGTAGAGAGTCTCCTGGAACCTCCTTCCCCCACGAGCATGGCTCATCACTTCTTTAACCAGTTTCAAAACTGAGTTGAAGACCATCCTGTTCAGGGAAGCGTTCCCAGGCATCGCGTGATTGTTATTTGTTGTTTTAATTTGTGCCCTGCTTATTTTATTGAGCCCTTTCCTGCATTATTATGTATTATTTCACACGTATTTTGCTATTATTTCATAGAATGTATGGTGTAGGCAGGTTTATTTTTATCTATTTTACTGATTGTGTTTACAGCGCTGTGTAAATCTACAGAGCTATATAAATAAAGCATAATAATAATAATAATAATAATAATAATAATAATAATAATAATAATAGTAGTGTGTGTTGCAGAAATCGAGACGAGAGGTTACCAGCATGTGTACCACCATTTCTAGGTCCCCCTGCTCCAAGAAGGGTCACAGATGGCATATCAACCAAAGCTGATAACAGGCACTCCTGGCCGTCGTATCTATCTGAGCTGACAACTGGAGTGACAAGTCCAGAAGCACCCCTGTCTTATCAGGATTCAACTTGAGTCTATTTTTCTTCATCCGGTCCATTACTGCCCTAAGACAGTCATTCAGAGGAGAGATGCCATCTTTAGTCACTGCAGCAGCCCGAGACATGGAGAAACCTATTTGGGTGTCATCATTGTAGTGACAACACCCTGCCCCATGTCTCTGTGTGATCTTCCCCAGCAGCTTCATGTAAATGTTAAATAGCATAGGAGACAGAATGGCGCCCTGGGGGACACCAGATTTTAGCTCCCTTTTTGAGGAACAACTGTCTCCCAGCATCACCATCTGGAATCTGCCTGAGAGATAGGAATGGAACCACTGCAATGCAGTGCCCCCAATTCCCAGTTCTCCCAAGCATCCCAGAAGGATACTATGGTGGATGGTATCGAAGGCCACTGAGAGGTCCAAGAGCACCAACAGGGTATATCCTACTAAATAAATCCTTGTATCTGGTCTTACCTGAGTACACTCTGGTTATCTCACAAAACTGGCCATCACTTGCCCTGCAGGGCTCAGTAGACCTCAAGCAGACGGAGCCAACTTTGTATTTGCAAACTCTGCACACAAGAGCTTGAGCTGGGGGGAAATAAAGCAGATAGACAGGCAAAAAATGATCAGAAATAATAATGGATGGAAAGGTATTTTTAAAAAACACTTACTTATAGACCAACTTTTCTTGCATTCAAGTGGATGTTCATGGCTCTCCACATCCCTTTCTAATTTATTTTCACAACAACACTGTGAGGTAGATTAGATATGAGAGAGAGAGAGAGAGAGACTCATCATCAACCAGCAAGCTCCATGGTGCATTTGAGATCCAAACTAGAAGCTGTTTGAACAAAAATCAACCCCAGCATGCTAACCATTAAACAAACACTGCTTCACTTTTTCTGCCTCTGTCAGTGCATTGAATTTTGTTTGCATTCACACAAAAGCTTTTAAAAAAAAGTCTGCCTCTTAATAGAACCAGATGCTGTTTGTGAATTGAAGATTTTTTTTGAGGGAAAACTATTTGATTTTAACTCATTATTTCTAAAATGAAGTAAGCCTCTACACAGGGTAGAAATATTTTAATGAATGAATCATAAACCTACCAGCAGTCTCTTTTGGGTCTATTCGGTTTCAGTAATGACAAGGAGAAAGAATGATGCACACTATTTGCACAGAGGGAGAGATGGTCTATGCCCTTTTAAGATATGGACAGATAACTGTGATCAACTTTTTATATGGGTATTTATTTTTTTAAAAGAGTTTAATTAAAAAGAAAAACTGCCTTTAAAAAAAAGAAAAGCACAATTCTGAAACTGTTCTAGGCACTGGACCGTATCCAACAGAGCGATTGTGTCATCTCTGCATGCAGATGAAAGTGAATAATACTATTATTATAGTGAGGCTGAAAACTTAGTGATGTGTTGGGAATGGAATGTTGTTTTCTTCCATAACTCCTCCAGTCTTTTCCACATCCCTACATGTACCCAGTGTTCTTTGCCATAATCGCTTCAGGCCACTAGCCAGAAATAATTGTTAAATAACAGCAGTACATTGGGTAAGTAAGAAAGAAGTACTTCTTCACACTACACACTGTTAAGCTATGGATTTGCTGCTGCAAAATGGAATGATAACCAACAACTTCAATATTATTAAAGGGAGATTAGACAGATTGATGGAAAATAAGGCTACTGATTGATTAGTAAGCAGAAGGACTTTGTAAACTAGGAGGATGCTACTATGACCATGTCCTACTTATCTTCTTATTGGGCATCTAACTGACCACTGTGGGAAAGAGCATCCCCTCCAATATTTCACAGATGCGGCCAAGTAACATCAGAGTATGGTCAAGATGGCAAAGGTTATGGATAAGGAAAAATCGACAAGCTGGTAAAACTGCAGTGGTTTACTTTTGCCTGAGCCTACTGGGAAGGGTAAGATTCAGTCCCTCCTCTGCACACCATTCTGCTGAGTTAACTGAGTGCAAAACTATCATAATAGTAAATAGAAGACAAAGGGGGGGGGGGAGTGGAGCAGATGGACATTTGCCCAGCAAGGGGACATGATTAATAAGAAACTGTTCTGGGATACATACAGACATTAGGGCTGCCCAGTTTTTGTTTTAGCATTGCAAACTGCAAGAGAAACAGTAGGTCTCCTATTATCAGTGGTTAGAGTTTTGCAGTGTGCACGCTCTATGTGGTCGAGCAAAATACAGGGCCCCATAGGCACCTTCCAAGTTCTCCCCAAGGAACCCTGACAGTGAAATATACAGTTTGGACTTAAAAAGGGCAAATTTGCCACCACCACCCCGAGTTTGAAGTCTGGCCAGTTTTGTATTTGTAGAAACCGGTGAATATGCCTGCAGGGGAATGAAATGAGATAGGGGTGGCCATAAGGCCCTTAACAGGTACCCAGCCCATTTTCTACCTTGCAGGTAAAAGGGCACATCTTTTCCTTGGCCTCAAGGAGCAATAGTTGTTAGGACCAAGGAAGGAGCTGCAGAGGGCCTCACTGCAGGAACAACATAACTAAGTAAAGTACTCCACGGCCTCATTCCCACTGTCTTTTAAATCGGATTGTAAATAGCTTTGAACTTGTTCAAATGACCCTGGTTCCCACTTAATCTGAATTGCTGAAGTGATTCCGAGAGGGGGACCATGCTCTTGACCCATTTAACCTGTGTCTTTTTGATGCTGATTTTTTTCTGCTTCTTTTTCGATAAACCGATTCCGCGCAAGTGTGAACGACATGCGGATCGGAATTGATTCAAATTAACCCTTTGGCTGGCTGGAACCGAATCATTTTGAATGGATTCATTGGTGAATGGGAATCACAAGTGGGTTATTTGGGAGGAAAAAATGTGGTCCCCATGTAGTGGGAATCACGCCCTGCTGTTGAATCGATCTATCAGTTCAGATTGCTCACCGATTTATCTGTAAGTGGAAATGAGGCCTACGATTCTGTTACAACAGGAAAAGAGTATACTGCTGCCTCTCAGCCACCATCTCACCATAGAAGATCACCAGAGACAGGTTTGGTAAGTGCTGGGATGGGAGGCCATGAGGGTCCTCTCTCCCAAAAGGGATAGGAAAGAATCCTGCTTGAAAACTGTAGAGAGCTGCTGGTGCTGGTCAGGATTGTCTGTACTGATCTAGAGGTATCAAGGGTTTGACTCAGGATAAGGCAGTTTCATAACCTATATCCTTATCTGAGTGGCATTGTGGCAGAAATGACAGTGTCCTGAGAGTGTAACCTATACCAGTGAGACGTTCTGCCAGGACAGATGAAAATAAAGTCATGAAGGTGGCAACCTTCCATTTTGTTTCTGGCATTTGGTAAATAAAAGCATACAGTTCCTAAAGGTTTGAATTTAGTTATGATGATAGATGTATAATGCATGAATGCATGAAAGTTTCAAAGCTGTTTAAGTTAGTAGCCTTCAGTGATCTCTCTTGTGGCAGTGAGTTCCATACATTAAGCATGAGGAAAGATTCTCTCCTCCATCCTGAAACACTGGCACCAATTAGAATCATTTGGTAAATTATCATTTTCTGAGAGCAAGAAGGAGAAAAATGTGTATTGTTACATGGTTCACCCTTTCACATCCAACTCTTATTTTATTTCATTATTTAGTTTGCCAATTTATATACTGCTTGGCAAAAGAAACTGAATTAAAAATGGAAACTTCTCCAAGCATCTTTAAGCTTCCTTTCTTCACAAATCACCACAACCAGCTACAACACTTATCTGAGAAGTGTTTCAGGAGCTTTCAGAATGGGATGTGTCATCTAAACTGACCACATTTCACTCGCTTGTCATCCATAATTTTAGAAATTAAGACACAGGGTTAACTCCCCCTTATCTGAAAAGCTTTGGACCAGAGGTGTTTTGGATTTCTTTACATATACATAATGAGATATCTCAGAGATGGGACTCAAGTCTATAATATTCATTTATGTTTCATATGTATATACAGTATTTTATACACCTAACTTGATAATAATTTTTATACAATATTTTAAATCATTTTTAGGTGTATTTTGGGGGGCTATGTGGCCATGTTCTAGAAGAATTTATTCTTGACATTTCACCAGCATCTGTAGCTGAAGATGCCAGCCACAGATACTGGCGAAACATCAGGAATAAACTCTTCTAGAATATGGCCACATAGCCTGAAAAAACCATAAAAAACTATGGATGCCGGCCATGACAGCCTTAAACTTCGCAATATTTTAAATAATTTTGTGTATACTAAACCACCAGAAAGCAAAGGTGTCACTATCTCAGTCACCCATGGAAAATGTTTTGGAGTTTGGAATATTTTGGATTTTGGATAAGAGAGACTCAGCTAAGTAGTTCCATGAGTCCTGACTATCTTCCCTCATTGTTTTCTAGAGTGCCAGAGTTCACAGGTTTCTGTAATCCCTCTCTCTCCACTCTATTTTTTTGCATCACAATCTGGGTGCCTTCCAGATTACAAAACACCTTCTGGCAGGCAGCCTCCACAGAGAGCAGCCACCCAGTCTCTTCCACATTCCAGCTGCTTCTTGCAACAACTCTGGGCACAGCTCTCTGTTTTCACCATGGGGCTGAGTGGTCTCTAGTAAGAAGGGATTCCTCCTGCACATTTTCAGTTGTTAAAACAATACCTTGCACAGCCTGATATGCTTACATGAACCATCTTGTCAATTAAGATTTCCAGAGGCTCCTCCCTGAATGTCCATGCTTTGAAAAATTAGGCTGCTTGTAACCACAGAGCTTTCAAGTGATGTCTAAATTATGGAGTTCTCTCTCTGGCTGTTTTTGCCAGGCACCCTCTTCCCTCTCTTTTGAGTGTAAGGCAAAGTCAATGTGGTTTTCTTGCACTTTTAATAATACTGTAACATTGGAAGGACTTAGGGGGTTTACAGTACTCTTAGCTCTGTGGTTTGTGGAATTCAGCATTCTATTTGGATATTTTATTATTTATCACTGTTTCTTATGACTGCCTCGAGAGATAGTTGCAGATGGTGAGGATAAAGTAAATGCAGATTTTGAAATGAAAGAGGAAGAGATAGACAAGGCTGGCCAAAGACATGATGCTGCCTGATGGAGATATTCCAGTACACCTCCTTTTCTGCCTTTTGCACCCAAATCAAGATTTCTGGTACTCCAAGGCAGTGCTTGTCAACATCTGTAGCAGTAAAAGATGGAATAATTGTTAAGGAAAATGCAACATGGGATATACAGTGACAGAAATAAAACATGTATGTGAGAGTCAGTATGACTAAGCAAAAGCAATTTAGAAGCCACACGGGTGTAAAAGGTAATGTAATTAGCAAGTCCTAAATGCCAAGGACAGAAATGTAGAGGATATAATTGAACACACCTGAGAATTGTTAAGTGGACAAGGTGAGATGATGAAATCATTAATTATGGGATGAACCAAGAGAACCAATGAGAATGGTTATACACGCCCACTGGGTGGAAACTGGCTAAGTGGGTGGTGTTTTACTATGACTATAATAATTGTTTTGATTCCCAATGTATTTTGTGGGTAGTTGTGGAGTTTTGTGAGTAGTTTGGAGATTGTAGTAGAATAAAGTAGATCTTTTATATAAGACTACTGAGTTGTCTGGTGTCTTGGGTGAAGATACAAGAGCCAGCTGGATCCTGGAGAAGTGTGAAGACTTCTGTGGAGCAAGAGTGAGAAGGCTTGGAGAGTTTGTCAGGGTTTTCAGCCTATTCTCTGAAACTGCTGCTTTAGAGCAAAGCTTTAACCACTGGCCAAAACTGGTCAGCGCCGGTGCGTAACAAGGTGGTGAGTTAGAGCCAGAGGTGAAGAGCTACAACTCCCATCATCCCTGACAATAATAACTGGTAATGAGTGAAGCAAAAAGAAACAGCAAGGACAGGGTCCCTTTGAAATTTGCAATGTTATCTCTTGCTAGTGGGTAAACCTCAGCTGATTGAACAATGTTGAACACAGCCATGAATGCTTATATTGAACTAACCTGTCTCTGAATTAGGACAATGCTGCATGCAACATCATTAACATTAGCATTATGCTGAGATCCTGTGGAAAATGAGGATATAAATAATATAAATATTAAAATCCCAGCTGAAAAAGGGAGTTTCCAAGTGTCAGGAAACCTTGGACAGGAGGATCCTGAATGGACAAGACACTTCATAGTCTAGAACTTATTCTGCTTGAAAAATACCCAGTGTTTTCTGTGTATGTATTCAGTAAAAAACATTGAATTTTCTGGGCAAATAAATTATTTTCTCTATAGAAAGCAGAAAAAAAGTTCATCACAAAAGAATCTGTTTTCTGAACCTAACTTTTTTCCCCCTAGAATAAATCCCAAACTGCAGAGACCTGTCAAAAACAGTGTAGTTTTCAAGAGCTTTTGCACAGCAGGAGAGATGGTTGAAGTGATGATTTATGTCCCTAGTGAAGAGCTGGTATTGCAGAAAACTCTGTTGCTGTGCTCAGTAGCATCACTAGGGTTGGTGTCACCTGGTGCAGTAGCCCACAGTGTCACCCCCCATCAACCTTCTCCCATACTACACCATACAGAATCCTTAATAATGTTTTTGTACTAATGTTACTCATAAATTGTAATTCCTATATATCACTGAATGTAATCTCAACAGTTGTAACATGAACAACTAGAAAAATTAAAATTATATCTTTACATTACAATATCATATGCACAGCCTCAATGTATTTACATGTGCATTGTTGCATGTGGTTAAAGCAGCCTTTCTCAAATAGTGGGGCGGGCCCCTCAGGGGGGGCATGAGGCTCCATAAAGGGGGGCGCAAGGCTCTGTTATGCAGAGGTGTACTTATAACAATTTTATAGACAAATGATACTATTTACAGTCGTGTGGGGGGCGCGAAATGTTTTCTTCTTCCTAGGGGGGGCATGACAGAAAATAATTGAGAAGCACTGGGTTAAAGTGAAAATTTGGTGTGATGCTTTTAAAGAAAAGTTAAAAAGAATAAATTTAATTTTTTTTTAATTTGAGGCCTCTACTTTCTCTTCCCACTGAGCCTCAGTCCACTCACAGCATCTCTTCAGCATTTTAAAAAGATGCATGTGATTGCCACAACCTGTTTCTACCCAAAAGCAGATGTTTGAAAAGCAGTGGAGTCACTATCCCTTAGGATATCACCTGGTATGGCCCATACTCACTTCACCCCGCTAGTGACACCCTTGGCTATGCTTATACTATATTGGGCAGAAGTTCTTTTGGGGAGGGTGGGAATGAATGGCCATTTTGGTTGCAGGGACAGGGACAGTGAAAGCTGAAGGAAAGAAGGCCACCAACTACCCCTTCATCCAACTCAGGAATGGGCAATTGCAGGAAGTCCAAGGGCCACTGTTATGCTCCAGTATCCTCCAGGGGGCTTTATGGACTACCAAAATATAAAAACAAAACCCCCAATGTGGCTGGAAGTCTGCTTTTGGATCTCAAAAATGCATGTATTTCTGATGGTAAAAACTAGAGGGAGGCCTTAAAGCCTACTTACTGTATATATTCAACTATAAGTCAATCTCATGTATAAGTTGAGGGCAGATTATGGGGTCAAAATAATGGATTTTAACATGACCCACAGATAAGTCGAGCGTAAAACTTAGGGCATGTAACAAAAGATCTAAAGGATGAAGCAAAAGAAAACAATGCCAAAGAACTTACAAAATCCCAGCAAGCATAACTTTGTGCTCATACTAAAGGCTGGATGGATGAGAGAATAAAAAGGGATCAGTTCTAAGAAAGATTGCACTCTTGCCTTTCACCAAGGGACAGTTACAAGCATTAAAGTACAATACTTACATTGGCCCATGGATAAGTCGACTCATTTTTCTGGGGTCAGTTTTTTGACTAAAATTTCTAGACTTGTACATGGGTATATACAGTAAACATGAAATTGTTGGACTTGGAGGCTTCCAGGAGCAGCAATAATTTATTGATGCTGTGTGCTTTCAAGTTGTTACCAACCTATGGTGATCCTATAGTGAACCTATCATGGGGTTTTCTTGGCAGGTTTATGCAGAGTGGGCTTGCCATTGCTATCCTCTGAGGATGAGAGCCTGTGACTTGCCCAAGGTCATCCAATAGGCTTCCATGGCTGAGCGGGGATTTGAACCCTTGTATCCAGAGTTGTAGTCCAATGGCCAAACCACTACATCACTCTGGTGCTCTAGAAGCATTCACTCCCCCCCCCCCCCCCCAGTTTTTGCTAGGGAAAAGGTTGGTCTGGGAATTTTGGTGCTGCTAACAGCTACAAAAACACCCTTGAGGGCCATATGAGCCTCAGGGCTGCACTTTAACCACCCCAATCTAACACTTCTAACTGGCTGAGAAGCAAAGAGAAGGCAGAAGCTGAGAGGGACAGTACTTCCTCTGTTGCTCACAGTGCTGTGCATGTTGGTATTCGGCTGAGGTGATGTGTCTACTTGACACAGTGCTGAGACACCACACAAGGTTTAAGCTGCTTGTGTAAGGGTGTGTCTAACACAAACTGAGAAAGAACAGAACCACTTCCACAAGGCTTGATAGAACAGTATTTATTACAGTGGGCCCTTGGTATACACTAAGGCTTGGTTCCAGGACCTCCCCCCCTCACTGGGTAACAAAATTCAGTGTTTAAATACAGTGATATAGTAAAATGGTGTCCCTTAAATAAAATGGCAAAATCAAGGTTTGGGGTTTTGTTTTTGATTTTTGAATTTCTATATTTTTAAAATACTTTCAAGCCATGGATGCTTGAATCTGTGGATAAAAAAATCAGTGGATATAGAGGGCTCTCTGTACTGACTTTTTTTTGCCCACCAGAGTTTCCAAAACATTGTACTGTTGGCTCTCCATATCCCCCGATTCTTTATTCATGGATTCAACCATGCACAGCTTTAAAATATTATTAAATATCTATCTATCTATATCTATATCGATATAGATATAGATTCAAAAAGGCAAATATTGCTTTTGCTATTTATGCTGTTTCATGACACTATTGTATTTAATGGGTCCTGGAACCAAACTCCGACAGATACTAAGGACTCAATGTAGAGTAATATATTGTAGAAGCTACTCAAGGCATCTTTGTTTAGGGGAAAGTAACTGAGACCTCTTAGAGAATCTAATAATACAAGTTGAGTCTACCTTATCCAACATGCTTTTTTTTTTTATTTCAGAATACCCGTATTTGCATAAACATACATAATGAGATATCCTGTAGGTGGAACCAAGTCTGAATACAAAAATCATTTATGTTTCATATACACCTTATACACATAACCTGAAGGTAATTTTATACAATATTTTAAATTATTTTGTGCATGTAAGTTTGTATACATTGAATTTGTATAAAGAGGAAGGCAACCAAAATGGTCAAGGGTCTGGAAACAATGCCCGGGAGCTGGGTATGCTGAGTCTGGAGAAGAGATAGTTAAGAGGTGATAGATATCCCTGTTTAAGTATTTGAAGAAGTGTCATATTGAGGATGGAGCAAGCTTTCTTTCTGCTGCTCCAGAGAATAGGACCCGGAACAATGGATGCAAACTACAGGAAAAGAGATTCCACCCCAACATTAGGAGAAACTTACTGAGAGCAAGAGCTGTTTGACAGTGGAACACAAGGGCTGTAAAGACCGCCCCCTAAGGGACAGCCTGCAGCTGCCTCTTTTAGTGCCAGATTGCGGTTGCGGCAACCGCACACTGCAGCCCTGATCTCACCTTTCCACAGCACAAAAAGGAGCCTCAAAAAGTGGCTCCTTTCTGTGCCATAGAAAGGGCGCCATAACTGCCAGTGCCACAGCTTGTTGGCACTCCTTCCAGAGAAGTGCTGTGACGCCATCTGCCATGTGGTTTAGCGCGTGGCATCATGCTGGCCTAGGGGTCGAGTTGGGCAATGTGTCATGTGAATGCCACACTCCGACTCCACCCCAACACCAGCCTTAATGGCCAGTCTGTACAGCTTCACACTCCCTCAGAGTGTGGTGCAGTCTCCTCCTGAGATTTTTAAATAGAGGCTAGATGGCCATCTGTCAGGGGTGTTTTGATTCTGTGTTCCTGCATGGCAGGGGGGTTGGACTGGATGGCCCTTGTGGTCTCTTCCAACTCTATGATTCCATGATTGCATGAATCACCAGAAAGCAAAGATGTCACTATCTCAGCTACCCATGAAAAGTTTGGTTGATTGAGTATTTCAGATTTTGGAATTCTAGCTATGGGAGACTGAACCTGTACAATGGAATCCCAGGTCAACTGTAATGTCTTTCAGGAATTCAGTCTGCATTTTATATGTCCTAGCATATCTATTAAATACATGACATAATTTAAAATGACACTTTTTAAAAAGCATAGATTTGAGATGGTTTCACAATCTTGTTTCTTTAAAAAACTAATATATCAGATTGGTAGGTCTCTAACTAGTCATCAGATGCTACCACAACATAAACACATCTCACATATTTTTCAGCGGCTGTTTTGAAAAGATGGCATTTAAATTTGGCACTTCTGTCATGACCTACATTTTAAGCCATGCTCTCTCAAGGTCAAATTGGAGGTTGGAAGTATTTTTTTCTCTCCACCAGTTGTTGTTACTGTTGTTGGTTTGGTTTCATTGCAGCTTCATTTTGTGTGCAGTTTAATGGAGCAAATACATTATTTTCAGTTGTGTAGCATGGAAGCTAAAACAGGAGCTTACTTGGTGCCTGCTATGGATGTATCTCTGCTAATTTCACTTTTTTTCACAGTTGCTTTTTTTTTTTTTAAAAGACTGAAGTTTTTAAAGGCTATTTATTCATATTTCAGGACCTATTCTGTGTGAAATTCACACTTTCCTTCTCCTGAAAATGACTTTTTTTTTTTCTGTGCAGAAAATGCTGTTTGCTGGAGGAAAGAAAAAAATATTATTTTCTGTACATAAAATGCTGTTTCCTGTGCAGAAAATATTGCAGTTTTGGATTTGTTCTCCAATGCTATTTTTTGTGTAAAGGAAATGTGCAGATTTAGCCTTAAACAAAGTTCCAAAGAAGTCCCAAACTGCAGGCTTCTCCTTGTCAGTGTTTCCCGCACTTGAGAAACTTGGTGGGATTTTTTTAGGGGGGGGGGGAGGTGATCACTTTCCCAATATTTTAAATATTATTTCCATCCTTACTACATATACAGCCCTAGGCCATTTTCTATGAACTAAACTCATCAGACAAGCTGAAGAGAAAATAATCTCTTATGCAACAACTTGAACTTGGACCTAATTCTGGTACTTTCCCATCAACGTTTTTGGAGTTGTCTTCTCACAACAACATACCTAACAGATTCATTATATTGAGGTTATAGAGGTATCATTTCCAAGCTACTCCAGAATGGATCTGATCTGCAAACCTAACCCATTCGTGGACAGGGGACAATCTGCAGTTTGGCACTAAGTGTGTAGGCAAAGTGGATATGGGATAAAAAACAACAATTCCCATTTTCTAAAGCTTTACAATCTAGGCTGAACTACTGAAACGGATGTTCATCTATTTCTTACCCACTCTCCTCTAATGAAATTTTCATGCAAACATTAACATAAAAATATTCCCCCTTTCCTTTAAAATTTGTCTCTTACCAGTTGCGCAGAGGAGCAGAACAGAGAAGCCCAAGAGAAGATACTTGTTCATCTTGAGGAATATCCTAAGGGAGAGAAGGAGGGATGAGGTGTGTGTATCAATGACACAGACTCTATGAGAAGAAGGATCAGCTCTGCAACATGGACTCTTCCAAAGATTCTGAGACGGGAGGTATCAGAGCCAAGAATTTATTGTCATCAAGGGATTGGGAACAGCCAATAGGAAGAAGAGCAGCAACAACAGAAACTCCTGATGTGTGGAAAGTTTTAAAAAAAGTATGTAGGTGATGCCATGTGAATGCAGATGATTGCACACGAATGCAGTTGCAACCCAGTTGAAGCATATTTCCATTCTTAATAAGCTCGACTCCTTACTGCAGAACCCACCTAAGTAGGACCACCAATAACCCAATTCTTTTTGCAAGTGTATGTTAAAGACATCTTGACAAATCCTTTGAACTGATACACCAGAAAGCAGCATGGAGTTGTGCTTTCCAATCATGTGTAAATACATCAAATTTGCATGTGTACATAATAATCAAATCAGACTATCTATATGTATTGCACCATGCTTGGAAATCTCTCCCAAGTAGGAATCTTGTAGTATCTGGAACATGCTTCACCCCATGCAGAATTATATTTATTTGTGTCTGATAATTTTGTAAAGTAGGTATGGAGAACTAGCAATTTGGATGATCAGTCTGGCTATTAGGATTTGTTCATCATGTAGCTTGTACTTAAAAAACCACCAGTTCCTTTCATTACAGCCCTGTCAAGATTGGCTATGCACATCCTTTTCTCTTAGATGTAAAGGAAGCCCTTTCTTTCTTCCTGTAATTAATTAATTAATTAATTACGGGCACTAATTGTAATACCCCCGTTCCAGTGTTGGCATCATTGCTTTAGTGCTCTTGCTGGATGGACAGACGGACAGTCTAGTAATGAAAATGATTGTGTCATCAATGCATTTGGTCACATGGATTCATTTGCAACTGCCAGAATTAGCTCAGTGGACACCCCACTAGTTTCTATGTAAGAAACTTTCCTGCACTAACCAGACTCTTTGGCTGGGTGTGACCTACAGCTTCCTACCAAGTGGAAAACAAATTATTGGGATACCTTGGAGCCAAGCTAGATGAATGGCCGACCTGAAAGAGAGCTCTAATAAAAAAAAATATTGAAAGGTTTTGATGGAAATCATACATTCAGAGGGCTGAATCCAACCTCCAGTTGGATTCAGAACTTCATTTGGGAATGTTTTGACTCAGAGCTTCTGAATCAAACTGATAGCCAATTCCAGGTAATTGGCTCTAATATCTAGCTTCTCTTACTATTAAAATGTTTCTCTAAGAATTCAGCCAAAATCTGATCTGCTCTAACTGGATCTTGTAGCACCTTTGGGACTAACTGAGTGAAAGAGGTTGTAGCATGTGCTCTCATAGACATGGTCTATTTCCTCAGATGCCAAGTCTACAAAAGCTTGTGGTACAATGTCTTTCACTCAGTTAGTCTCAACTGTCCTACAAGATTTCTTTGCATACTTCTATTCCAGACTAACATGGGCATGTGTCTGAATTCTACCTACTGTAACCATTAGTGTTTCCAGATCTCAGGGCCTGTGCCTTCTTTTTCAGTATTCAGGGGGAGGGGGAGGGAGAAAGGAGGGTGAATCTTAGGATAAGAGCATTGTCTTGAAAGGTCTTATTGTCAGTGTTCTTCTTGTCTTCTTCCTCAGATGCTTTTTGAAGAATGCTTTTTGAGCATCTGAGGAAGTAGACTGAAGTCTCTGCAAGCTCATGCTGCCAACTTCTTTCTCTCAGTTAGTCTCAAAGGTGCTACAAGATCTCTCTACATACAGAATGAAATTTTGTTGAGGCATTGAAGTGAGATTTAGATACTGGAAACCCCAGAACTTTCCTAGTCCACCTCATTTCTGTTACACGGTTACAAAGTATAATAGATTGGGTCCAGGTTTAGTTACACTTAGAGCAGACCCATTTAAGTCTAAGGAATGTAAGTTTGAAAACAGATCCGATAACTATATGTTTCCCATCAGGTGAGATTATGTAATATTTTGTGATTAGCTAACTTCACTTTCTAGAACAAAAGAGGTTGCAGGATTTGGATTGGTTTGTTTTTGTTGTTGTTTTTTTGGCAGCTGATCCATCCCACAAAGGAAACATATCATTAAGTTATCAGATGAAAAACAAATCTTCTCGAGACAAGCAATTATGGAGGTATGGACTGGAGGCCATTTCTTTTAATGCAAATTAATTCCTGTTTTCATGTCAACATGATGTTAAAATGCCTGGCTGCTGCAGGAAATTATGATAATACATTTCATTCTTCTCCTTCCACACCACAGCATAAATCAGAGTGTTTCCTTGACATTATAGATATCCTACTTCATTATAAACAGTATTCTTGATGCCAGGAGAAGATGGTAGTTTCTCCTAAATATTATGGACAGGGATGGCCAGTCACAGGATCATCAGAGTTCTGTGAACAATGAGCACCTCTAAAAGTGCACATAAAAGAACTATGTATTGGGTTAAGGAACTCTCCTTCCCTTTCTTTGGATTGAATTCTAAAAATATCCCTGATGATAGACTACAATGTGCCAATCATTTAGGGCACCAATCCATATTTATGGTAACAATGGGGTGGAGATGGTCTCACATAGGCCAGGACAATGTATGGGTGTGTCTGTGGAATATTTCTGAAGATGTGAGATTTATATGCATGACAAGAGGCCAGAATATGGAGAAACAAATGGGTTTCCTCATTCAAAGTGTGAGTCAAAACTGCATTTGATTACTCTACCTGTTTACTTTATAGGCAAAATGTATCATATTTAAGGTGGGATTAGAATCAGAGGAAGGTGGCATGAAAACAAAGAAATATCAGCAGTGTGGCATGAAAAAATAATATGGTAATGAGCAAAAGATAGAAAAGACTCAGAACAACTATTGAGGAAAGTTAAAGAACATGCAAAAGCAGGGTTACTCCTGACAATAAGACAAAAATACAATTTTAAAGTGGATTAAGATACTGAAATAGTTCATACATTTTCTATACCTTGACTGAAAAGGCACAAAACCCCATCACAATTAGATACATTGACATTGACATTTATTTATTTATTTTTTGTTTGTTTGTTGTGTGCCTTCAAATCATTTCTGACGTATGTGATCCTAAGGCAAACGTATCACAGGGTTTTCTCCTACCCTTATAGGAAGGGGGAAAAGAGATTTTGCAGATTTTTCTCCTTGTATTCTCTGCCATTTTTTGCAGGTCAACAGCAGTTGCCATTTCTTTTCCACCATGATCCACATTAAACAAAACACACCATGCATGAAACTGTTTTTTAAAACGACCACCACTCCTAGAATCCTCAGTAGTGTATGCTATCTGTGTTAGGATCGGAGTACCCAGTTCCCAATAACCAAGATAGCATCATAGTGTAGTAGAAAGTTCCCAGTCCTGGGTTCAGTGTCAGAACCTAAAAAAAAAATCCCCTTCAGACCATCATATTCATGAGAGACAAACTTAGGGTTAAAAAAAAATACATACATGCAAAGAAATGAAAATGCAGATTCATCCTTCCAGGATCAGGGTTCTGAGTGCTTGACTCTTAAACCAAAATTGGCAGATTTTCTGATCCCTCATAGTCATAGATAATTTTATTATTGTAGTAGAATTATGTGGATGACTATATAATAATGTATGACATGCATGTTTGTGTCATGCCCCCCCCAGTGTACATACACACACTTGCCTTACACATATTTGTTGCTGATATTTGCCATCAAGTCAACTTCAACTTGTGTGCCTCTATGAATGAGAGACCTCCAAGAACTCTGGTCATCAGTTGCCCTGCTCAGGTCTTGCAAACTCAGGGCTGTGGCTGCTTTGTTTGACTATTATCCACCTGTAATGTGGACTCCCCTTTTTCCTATTGCTTTCCACTTTACCAAGCATTATCATCTTTTCCCAGGGGTCACATCCTCTCATGATATGTTCAAAGTATAACCGCCTCACTTTAGTCATCTTCACTTGTCGTGAGAGTATAGGCTTGATTTGCTCTAGGACCCATTCATTTGTCTTTTTAGCAGGCCATGATATCTGCAGGACTCTTCTCCAGCACTAAATTTCAAGTTACTTTTTAAATATACCCTGCAATTACTGTCATGTTTTGCCAAGATTTGATTTGCCTACTGTTACCAAGTTTGGTTTTAATAAAATTTTGGGCACATGCGGTCTGTGCTATGATCCCTGACTGACCTCATAAAGGACCAGCCATTAACCCAAAGGCGAGGAGACCACGTAGGCAACTCACCTTGCAAAGGCAGAGCCCTAGAAAGAGATGGAGTTGGAAATTTTCCATAGGAAGTTTGGGAGTTGCCAAACCAGAATCGCCACTGCTTGCCCAAGTAAGACAATAGATTTGGCTTCTCACCTGATGGGCCAGTGATCAGCTTAACTACTCAATAATCAAGTCGGATGCCCCTCCGAATTGTGTCCAGACCTAAATGCATTATGCAACACATTGCTTACTCTTGGCTTAACAAAGCCCAAGCAATCAACACCTTTGTCTAGCAAGTCCCATAGCCTCCGGATACGTTTCGCCCTATAAGAACCCTGGGTTTCCGGACCCTCCTTGTGCTAGTGCTAGTGTTGCAAGCTGGTCCACACCAGGTTGAACTCTGATCCTAGCTCCCGCTGCCCTCTTCCCCCGCTCCTGCGGCCATGAATCACTGTCCAACCAAGCTTCATCAGACTTTCCGGAGAATGCTTCTAAGGTAGTATTCCCTAGTGGTGCCTCTATTTCTCAAACCTATCTCCCGAACTCACCCCTCCTCTGCTGTAGCATTGAATGTGTGTGTGTGTGTGTGTGTGTACCCCTTTTGCTGTGTGGTTTCCCCTCTGCTTTAATAAACGTTACCGTTTTAATTGGACCTAGTTGGTATCAGCGTCTCTTCCTCTTGGGGCTTGCTGGCGACCTGTGGTATACACTATTGGGACCCGATTCCGGCACGTGGTGTTGTTAGGGCCATCTCTCGGCTAATTAAAATTCCCTTAATTCGATCCTTCCTAACACTACACACATTGACATACAGTGGGCTCAGATATGTGATAGAAAGTGGGTCCTTTTACAAGACATAGTTATAACACTATTAGTCTGTGGTAACTGCCATAGCAACATTATGTGGACTCTTGGAATTTGCAGTTGAGGGAGGGGTATTTAGAATTCTCAAACAGACAGCCCTAGTTCCCTACCAAGCTACAAACTCCAGAATTCCATAGGAAGTTGGCAGTGACAGTTGAATCATAGTATTAAAATTGTGTAGTCTGAAAGGGCCCGGGGTCTGTTCCAACGTGCAGATCATCCCATGTGGCTCCCATGCCTGGGGTCCTCCCTTATCCACCCCCATCCTAATAAACATGGGAGTTTACAGGAACTTGGTGTGACACCCTACAGGTTACAAAACTCTTATAATCTTCTGCATGCATACTACACTATCCACACCCTGTGTATATGTGAGTGAAAGAGATTATTTTTTCCAAGAGGCAACCTCCTATCCATGGAGGATCAGGGAGAAACCATGACGTTTATGTTCACTGACAGCATGTCTTTGGCACATCATGCCTTCCGTTAATTTCACAAAGGAAAACACAGGCACGTTTGTTCATTTGTTTTCTTCATGGGTGTAATCAGCACACCCTCATGCCTTGAATGGACATATTTCTTCATACCAATCTGTTTCCCAGAGTCATTCAGGAAGAGCTGGTATCAAGCACACCAATGCCTCATCTGAACTGCAGAAATAATGCAGTTTGACTTGGCTTTAACTACCATGGCTCAGTGCTATGGAAGCCTGGGATTTGTTATTTGTTGTGGTAGCAGAGCTCTCCAACAGAGAAGGCTAAATAGCTCACTAGACTACAAATCCCAAAACTCCATAGCATTGCGTCATGCCAGTTAAAGTGGTGTCAAACTGCATTATTTCTGCAGTGCAGATGAGATCTGAATCCTGATAGTGCTCCGTGCTCCATTTTGAAGATCACTGCCATATATATTCTATCATTTCCCAGTTTCTCCCTGACATTCTGTGTAATGTCTGAACAAACAGCAGATGGCTGTCTCCTGCTTAGATGGGGGTCCCTTGCTTGGAGGACACATTTGCTGCAAATGTGCCACTCAAAGGCACACTATTTTACATGGCGGAAGGATGGGTTTTGATGGATGGAATGTAAATTCTTACTTCATTCTTGTGTGAAAGATTGAGAAATTTCAAGGAGAAGAGAGTTGTTTCTGCTGGGTGGAACTCCTGGAACATTATTGATGACTTTTCAAACTTTAGAACATTTTTGTGAAAAATTATTTTGGACAAATGAATTTTTCACAAACAAAAGGTTGCCAAAAATTTGCTACATTGATATTAAAATTTGTCCATGGAAAAAAGTGGATTTTGCACTGTGTCCTGTGACCAAATTATAATGTTTTGTAGATCTCACTTTTTTAAGAATCAGAAACTCTGAGGGTTTGGGTTTTGTTTGTTTTGCAGACCCCCCCCCTTTTTAAGCAAAAGAAAAAAGAAAAGGAAAAGGAAAGGGGAAAAGCTCTGAATTATGAAAAATCTCAAAGGTCAACTATTTTCTAGGTGGGCTGTTTCAATGGACTGAAACACTCTTTCTTGATAATGATCAAAAAAATTGTGAGTTTCCATTATAGCCCTACTTGACAATCAAAACAGAGACACTGTCTTTAAACCGGGATATTTCACAGGACTGAAGGTAAGGATGGATAAGAGTTATATTTCAGTTCATTTTTTAAAATAGAATGTATACAAAATTTCAAATTTCTTTACACTAAGATAGAAAAACAAGATTTAATCACCATCACACAAAACAAAATGTAATAAGAACTAAATGTGAGACAATTTGGCCGTCTGTACCAGGTTTTGGAATGCTTGATTTTTGAGCTCACATCCTGTATATTCCACCATTTAATGCTTAGTTATGGCTGCCACCTCTTTTTTTTAGATCTTGCTGATCTAAAATGGTTAGGGCCAAAAGTGCTTTGGATTTCAGATTTTTAAATGTTTATTTTGGAATACCTGTATTTGCATACGTGTACATAATGAGATACCTTAGAGATGGAACCCAGGTCTAAACACAAAATTCATTTTACGCCATATTTGAAATCATTTTGTGCATAAAACAAAGGTTATGTACACTGAACCACCAGAACGCAAAGAGATCTCTATCTCAGCCTCCTATGAAAAAAGCTTTTTGGAGTATTTTGGAATTCTGGATAAAGGAGACTCACTCTGTATTGGCATTCATAACTTTTGACAGAGCAATGTAAGTGAAATAGACAGGCTTCCAGCCTTAAGGAACGTAGAATGCAAATTTCAATGGTAGCAAACAGGAGTTTAATGTTCCTTCCACTGATGGAAATTTCTTTTGCAAATTTTCCTTTGATGCAATTAATTAAAAGTATCATGGTTTCACAAATAATTAAAAACCTTCCAACACTTTAGAGGTCAGGCTGTTTGGATTTGGTTTAGAAGTTTGAATTCAAAGGATGTATTTCAAATACCGAAACCCATAACCAGGATTAGAAGGGAACTCCATGCCTCAGGAAAGTAATTAGCGTTAATGGAACAAGCCAGAAACTTCTGGGGATAAGCAGCTTAAACACAGCAGCAGTAAATAATATTTCTTCATCCCTGTAATACAGACAGCTCCACCTTAATTTTAAATTGTTATTTCCTGATTGCATTTTACCACACACAGTGTAATCTTACCTATTTATAGAATCATAGGGTTGGAAGACACCCCAAGGGCCATCCAGTCCAACCCTCTACTAGGCAGGAAGACACCATTAAAGCACCCCCGACAGATGGCCATCCTGTCTCTGTTTAAAAACCTCTAAAGTTTTGGACGCCAAAGACAGAGAGTCCACCACACTCTGACGGACTGTCAAAACAGCTCTTACTCTCAGGAACATAGGAGGAATCTCTTTTCCAGTAGTTTGAATCCATTACTCCATGTTGTCAGGATACACTAACTCCTATTGATCCTGCCATTTTATAGAACCCGGGGGGGGGGATGTTTGGATTTTGTTTGATCAAAGTTTGTGTTATACTGTGATTTTATTGATGGACATTGCAGCCAAAGGCTGAATGGAAGAGTCAAAGGAAATGTTGGATATGGTTGGCCTTAGAACAACTCTGGGACAACTAGCCTGCTCAGGACTGTTTTATGCCAAGCCATGAGTGATGGACTATGGAAAGAGTTTAATAGAATCATAGAATCATAGAATCATAGAGTTGGAAGAGACCGCAAGGGCCATCCAGTCCAACCCCCTGCCATGCAGGAAATCCAGATCAAAGCATCCCCGACAGATGGCCATCCAGCCTCCGTTTGAAGACCTCCAAGGAAGGAGACTCTATCACCCTCCGAGGGAGTGCATTCCACTGTCGAACAGCCCTTGCTGTCAGGAAATTCCTCCTAATGTTGAGGTGGAATCTCTTTTCCTGTAGCTTGCATCCATTGCTCCGGGCCCTAGTCTCTGGAGCAGCAGAAAACAAGCTTGCTCCCTCCTCAATATGACATCCCTTCAAATATTTAAACAGGGCTATCATATCACCTCTTAACCTTCTCCAGGCTAAACATCCCCAGTTCCCTGAGTCGATCCTCATAGGGCATGGCTTCCAGACCTTTCACCATTTTAGTCGCCCTCCTTTGGACACGCTCCAGTTTCTCAATGTCCTTTCTGAATTGTGGTGCCCAGAACTGGACACAATATTCTAGGTGGGGCCTGACCAGAGCAGAATACAGTGGCACTATTACTTCTCTTGATCTAGACACTATACTTCTATTGATGCAGCCTAAAATCGCATTGGCCTTGTTAGCTGCCGCATCGCACTTAATAGATAAGATTTATGGATAGATGATTATAACATAGGTGAGACATAGACTGTTATGGTTAAGGATTAGTTTGTTGAGTTATTTGATGAGTGCTATGGATTCTGCTGCCATGATCTATTGTTTCAAACAGCTTCATTTATATTTCGCTTCATACTGAACTAACAGTGTCTAAGCAGTTTACACCTGTAAGCTAATTACCCCCACAATCTGGGTACTCATTTTAGCGACCTCCTCAGAAGGATGCAAGCCTGAGTTGAGCTTGAACCCTTTCGCTGGTATTGAACTCGCAACCTTATGGTTTTGAGTGAGTGGCTGCAGTACAGGCATTTAATCACTGTGCCACCAATTAGTTGGAGTTTTTTTTGGGGGGGGGGTTGGTTTGGATATTATATAAATGTTATAAAAATGTTATTTATTTTGTCTGATTGTTATAAAGCCAATGATGACAATGTACTAGAACAAACCTGTATTAGAAGTGCCTTTTGAATAAATGGATGAAATGTATAACTGAATATATTAAGAGAAGCCAATTGTGCCAATAGTGAAGTGTGATAAACCTATATGATGGGGGGATGGTTTAATGAAGGTTGTTAATTATTTGATGAAGTTAATGAGAGAATTAATGCTAGACTGTGATATGTAATATAGATAAATATATAAGTTTAATTAATTGTGAAATACTACTATAAACAACATTCTGGTGAGAAAGTTGACTGTGTGGGAACTTTTGAAATAAATTGACCAATAGTGGCTATTTTTAGAATTTGGAGGTGGGAACCTAAATGAACTGTATAAATGCTTATTAATAATTTATACAGTTCATTTAGGTTCCCACCTCCAAATTCTAAAAATAGCCACTATTGGTCAATGCTTACGGCTTGAACTGCAATGTTAGATCCATCAATACAAGTCACAGAGTGCCTGCTATATTCTTTTTTCCTTTTTTTCAATTAATCTGTCTTGTTTGACAAAGTCCTGGAGTTGTCTAATTTGCAAGAAGGGAACTGACCTAACAGAGAACCTGACACATGCCCTAGTCTCTTGAGCAATAGAAAACTACCTGATTCCATTTTCAATATGACACCTTTTCAAAAATTTAAACATCACCACCATCTTACCTCTTAGTCTTTTTTCTCTCCAAGCTAAACAGTTCCTTAATCTACTCCTCATAAGGCATGATTTTCAGATCTTTCACCATTTTTGGTTGCCCTTCTCTGGACATGCTCCAGCTTGTCAATACTTGTCATAAATCGTGGTGCCAAGAAATGGACAAATTATTTTAGATGAGGTCTGACCAAAGCAGAATGGAGTGGTACTACAGTGGGCCCTTGGTATCTGCTGTGGTTTGGTTCCAAGACCACCACCCCATCCTAGTAGATATCAAAATCTATGGATGTTCCTATTAAATACAATGGTGTAGTAATACAGTGTTCCTTATATAAACAATCTAAATCAAGGTTTGCATGGGGGAATTTTAAGTTTTTTAGAATATTTTAAAATCATGGATGGTTGAATCTGTAGATAAAGAATCTCTGGATACAGAGGGCTAACAGTATTACTTCTCTCAATCAAGACACTATACTCCTATTGATGCAGACTAGAATCTGAGTTTTCTTTAAAGATTTCACATCACACTGTTTCTTCATGTTCAGCTTGTGATCAAGTAAGATTCCTAGATCCCTTCCACATGTACTGTTTCAAGCCAGGTGTCACCCAACATGTTGTGCTGAAGTTATGTTGAGTTGTCATAGATTATCTTGCCAATTTGATAATGGTGTCTGCCTTTTCCAGGGTACATCCCATGCCACCAGCTGATTACTATGAGCCACCTGCCTGCATTTGTGCTGGGCAGTGCCCATCCAGTCACCAGAAACTGTGGAGGGAGAAGTCAAAGAAGAATTGAATCTGATCTCAGGCTGCAATGGTCTACTCCTGTATTCATGAGGTTTGGTTTCTTCCCAGTCACATTCACAGTCACTACAAGATGAGTCACAGTTCTACCCATTACAACAGAGTCAATATTTACTAAAATGTTCATTAACAAGGGCGAGGCTCATTATCTCTACACAAAATTAGCCATATGTAACATCCAGTAGGCTGCCAAAGTGTGCTGATTTCTCATACCTCCCAACATTTCAGTGATGAAAACAAAGGCATGCTGTGTTCTAGATTCTTACTTAATTCTCTAAGAAAAGATCCCAGCTTAAGCTGCTCCCAATACACATGATCATAGATTGTTCCTGTTTGAACCTACACTACAATAGATACCTTCATGACATTTTTTAAAAACGGGGTGTTTAAAAAAAAATTCTTTTCAGAAATAACAGTAAAACACAAATTTAGGGCTGCATACATAATTTTCTTTCTTTTTTCAAAGACATACACAATCACTGTACCTTTTCAACAACCCTGTGAGGTAAGATTAGACTGAAATAATGTGAGTGGCCCAAAGCCACTTAAAAAGAAACTTTAGCATGGGTTTGTGTAGACTTGAGTCTACTTCCTCAAATGCATCGGGTGGAGAGTCCAGGGACAGACCTCTACAAGCAGGCTATGTGTGAACATGTCAGTAGAAATGCAAAACCTTGTGGGTGTGGACATAAGGTCAGAAGTTCAGTTTTAATCATGGCCATTGGGGGATAAAGACAGGAGAAAGATGTTGCCTAAAGCCAAGGTGAGTAGATAACCATATGAATGAGTACTGGAATACACAAGTTTATCACATGGGAGGGAAGCACCCAAATTCTGTGGATAAATGGGCTTTAAATCTGAAAATATCCTGCTAAAGCAGGATTATTTTCATACAACATCAGGCTAATTCCGCATCATTCTGTCATTAACCCATGAATAAAGTGGCAAGATCGCACAGCTTTTTACTTTTGGGATTTTCCAGAAAGTAAAGAGCAGTGTGATTTTGCCACTTTATGCATGACATAATGTTGGGATAATGCTGAATTAACCTGATGTGTCTGAAAACGAACCCGCTTTTGCAAGATATTCATGGGATTTAAACTCTGTTTATCCATAGGATTTGGGCACTTTGCCTCCTGTGTGATAAACTCCTTTCTGGGAAACAGAAAGGAAATGTGATGAACTGGCTAAAAGATCCCACATGAGGCTGAGGGGATAGCTAGTGTTATAATGTGTGTAGTGTGCTAGTAAACCATTATCTCTATTCAGCCCACTGTTAATGGACTGGAGTTTGTGGAAACATATCAGTTCTGCTATTTCTTTTTCTGTATGGCATTTCTATTGACATTCTTCCAGTTAAAAATTAGCACATTTCTGCATAGTTTGGTTGGAACAAAGTACAGGGGAGACTGCACTTTACCATTTGAACTAATTCCTCAGGTGTATGCTGTTGCTATCCTGCAACATTCATATAGAAAGGAGCAGACCAAAGACATCCCACTGAGGACATTTAACTGTATGCATAGCAAAAGGAGGAAGAAATTAGCAGAACCAACTCCAAGCATCCCTTGCTTAGAAAACCCAATGAAATTTATAGGATCTCCATAGTTCGACAGGTGAGTTGAAGTCACATACACATATAGGTCGTGACTATGTATGATTGTGAAAGCTGGACAGTGAAGAAAAGAAGAGAATCAACTCATTTGAAAGATGTTTTGGAAGAGAGTTCTATGGATACCAGAGACTGCAAAAAAGAAATACACAAATCCTAGAAGAATTCAAGCCTGAACTCTCCCTAGAAGCCAAGATGGTTAAACTAAGATTGTTGTACTTCGGCCATATAATGAGAAGACAGATATTACTTACTAGAAATTACAATATTGCTTGATGATGTCTGATCTTGGAAATTAAGCAGGGTTAGCCCTGGATAATACTTTGATGGGAGACTGCAAAGAAATACCAGGTGTTGTAGGCTATATTTCAGAGGAAGGAACTGGTAAAACCACTTCTGAGTCTTCCTTGCCTAAGAAAACTCTGTGAAATTCATGGGGTTGCCATAAGTTGACAGGCAACTTGAAGGCACATATACTCACATAGCAAAAGGAAGAAAGGAAAAGAATGGCAGGGGAATGCAAGCATCAGTTCTCTTGTAGGCAAAGCAAGCTCTCTAGCACTTGAGCTAATTCCTCTATGCATTATCTATTCTCTTACCTCATCCTGAGAAAGAATGAGTGGGATTGTGGGGATACCAACCTAGTCAGGCTTCCAAGATATTTAGATATAACTTCCAATATCTTTCTGAGTTCTATGGAGCAATTATAAATGAATATTGCAAATACAATCACAATTTCAGTCCCATTTTTTCTGAACAATACAACAGATGATATAGCAGTTGAAGACATATCAACTCTCCCAAAAGTTTTATGCAATCTATGAGGTGCCAGTGAAGCGCTAGATTATAGGACACTTCTACATATGCTGCACAGCATTATAACAGCCTTGGAATTGAACCGAAAAGCCTTAAATAAACAATAAAATGTAGGTGTAAATACATAATAGAAATTCCACTATAAGAAAATGTTGTTCCTTCCTAAATGCATAATTCAAAATTCTACTACCTTATTCAAGGTTAAAATTTCCTAATTCATATCTCTGGGAATAGCAGCTCCTCTCTAGTTCTCCCTCTCTTCCTGAACTCATCTAGTAAGAGCAGCCTTACTTACAGTTCCTCCAGCTACTGGGCCAAACCCATAAGTCATAGGAGTTTCAGAGGCATAAATGGAGAATCTAGGAATTGGTCCAATAATCTCTTGATGGGAAGCAGATGACACCTTTTCAAACGTTTAAACATGGTTATCATGTCACCTCTTAACCTTCTCTTCTCCTGGCTAAGGAGCCACCCCTCACAGGGCCTGGTTTCCAGATCTTTCACCATTGTGTTCACCCTCCGCTGGACATCCTCCAGTTTGTCAATATCCTTCTTGAATTGTGGTGCCCAGAACTGTACACAATATTCCAGGTGAGTTTGGACCAAAGGAGAATTGCATTGGCTTTTTTAGCTGCCACATCATGTTGTTAAAGAAGAAATCACAGGGAGATGTCTTATTCTATATATAGCAAAACACTGACCTGAAGGAAGTTTTTTGTATGCATGGAAATAATGGGAATAGAGACTTGGCTGGAGAATGTGAACATTAATCCTACTACCTCCCTCATGTAAAGTTAGTACTTTACTACTTGAGCTAACTCAATGGCTGCATTGTGTTGCTATCCCATAATATTCATAGAAAGGAGCAGATCTAAGATATGCCTAAGGAAATGAGTTTAGGAGGCATGCAGGTGTATTTTGTTACCAGTCACTTGAAAAATGTGTGTTCAACCATCTGAACTAACTCCCCAGCTTCAGAGGGCTCATTCCCACTTACATTTAAACCAGTTTGTGATTCACTTTCGCTCCAGATCAGTGAATTGATTCCAGTCGAAGTGTCATTTACTCTTCCCATTTTTTCATGTATTTGAGTCTTTTTTTGGCCATGATTGTCATTCCCACTAGATTTGTGCCACTTCAAAATGCATGTCAATCATCTACGTGTCATCAGTGATGCAACCTTCTTAGTCCTGCTCCAAATGGAAATGTAGGACCAATCCTGGGAAAGGAGGAGGACAGACCTGGGAGGGAGTTGGGCTTCCTGCCAGAGAAAAAGGCTGAGGCTGGTGGTATGGCTTCCCCACAGCAATCCAGGCTCCTCCCTGAGTGTGTCCAGCACACCATTTGGGAGGATTTCCCCCCAAAATTGAGGTGGTATGTTAAACACCCCTCTGCCAGCCCCCTCGGCCATTAGTCCCTTCCTTCCATGTACAGTGTTGAACATGCTTCGGAATCGATTCTTTTAAAAAGAACTGTCAAATAATCCTTTTTTAGAAAGAGTGGTTCTTTTGCATTTGCCTCACTTCATCGTGATTGAAACTGAATGCAGTCGGTTCATAACTGGTTTCACGTGGGAATGAGGGACATATAATCCAATCAGCAAATCACTTTAAATAATACAGGGAACGAGCCCATAGTGTTGCTACCTTATAACATTCATAGAAAGAGAAATACCCAACATGTCACTAAGAAAATGGCCTAAGGAGCTTTCGCTCGATGCATAGCAAAAAGAAAATAATAAAAATTTGGCTGGAGAATGTGGGCATTGATCCCACTACCTCTTGCATGCAAAGCAAGCGCTCTACCATTTGAGCTAATTCCCCAGTTCCTTGATAGTCTGACCCCACATTATACTAAGAAAGTGGGAAACAGGCATTGCCATGCACAATGCTTCTGGGATACAGTTTTCTATATCTATGGAAAAATAGGGTATAGGGTTGCTGATGGGATCACTGGAGAAGATTTTGTTTCAACTGCACTATCTTTCATACCATGAGCAAAAAAATTCTCTACCATCTGTGCTCAATCATCAAATGCCCTTGGCAGCATGGCCTTGCAATATTGCAAGGAAAGGACAGACCCAGATGAGAAAAATTACCTGAATATGCATACTGAAGGAACAGCAGTGGGTGGAAATGTGGGCATTGATCCATCATCATCATCATCATCATCATCATCATCATCATCATCATCATCATCCCCCTATATTTCCCCCAAGATTGGGACTCAAAATGGCTCACAATTTAAAAGAACAATACAATAAAAAGTTATAAAAAGTAAGAAAACTGAATTAATCTATGTATAGTCTTCAAACAACTCACATTCAGTAAAAGGAATAAAATACAGTTTAAGAGATTTAAATATTTAAATATTTATTTATTTATTGGATTTATATCCTGCCTTGCTCCCAAAGTGGGATTCAAGATTCTCTTAATTCTTGTAATAGAAATTTTGGCTAACAAAATAAGAGCAAATGCAAAGATAAAAGGTACTAAATATAAAGGGCATGAATATAAACTGAAAATTTTCACAGATGACATATTTGTCATCTTCGATGATCCTGTAGAAACCATGGAACATGTTATGGCTGTAATAACATTTTTTTCGGTACATATACGGGATTTAAAATAAATAAAGACAGAACCTGGATCATAACGAAAAATCTGACAAAATTGGAAGAAGGAAAGATAGAAAGCAAATCTGGCTGTAAAATAAAAAGAAACTTGAAATATTTGGGAGTCAATATGGCTTCTTTAAACAGTTCAGTTAAAACAATACAGCACCCCTTACTTTTAAAAAAAAACCTTCTGTTTTAAAAGCTTATCTGTATAAAAAGATTTTAGCTTGCCAACTGAGAATACCAAGCAAGTGCTTTATCACTTGAACTAATTCCAGATTGCTCAGACTTTTAGATTCAGTGCTGAGGTCTCTGGGTAGAAAAGCTCCACGAAGTGATATTCTTTTCTTTAGGCAAGGTCTGCTTGCCAAAGACAGGGGTTCTCAATCCTTTTAGCCTCCAAGGTAACAACATGGGTGTTAGTGGGGATCCTGGGGCCATACATATCTATCCGTGAACACGCAGGCACACTGGTTAGGAAAGGTTATCCTTGTTGTCATCCTCATGATCCTGCACAAGACTACTTTGTGACTGCTGAGTTAAGGGAAGGCAAACACCACTAACTGGTATTCGGTGAAATAGCAGCTGATGGCTTTTGTGTCAACTGGATTGTTGAACTCCTCTAGATTTTCATCTGAGAAATGATGGAGAAATAGTTGAGGATAGAATTTAGCAGTCTGCAAAGCGATTACAAATTTCAAATTAAAACTTGGAGTGGATTCACCACCACTGATTTGGGGCAACCAGGCACCAAGGATTATGTGGCAGCAGAGGGCACAATCTTTTTAGGATCCACCTAACATGCTGAATTCAGTATCCAACCCTATTGGCTTTAAAGCTTAGGCCCATAGTATATTTTTATCACCTGAACAAGAAACCAAAACTGGGAAATGGAAGGGCCATGCCACGGAATACTCTTTGAGAGACTCCCCCCCTGTCAGTACCACTTGTGCCCACACAGTTATTTGCAGTGGCATCAACAGGATTTCACTCAATGTCTAAGTCATGTGGGTAGAAGTAGCAAAGCTCATCCCAGTGATCCTGCACCAGGCTGCATCCATCATTATCTTTCAGATAATGTAATCTCCTGAAGATGGTCTATGAGTCTGATGGCAGACTTGGATTTCACTCAAAGGCCCCACTTATGTGGATCTGACTAGTGGGAAATTAGTTCAAGTGGTAGAGTTTAGCACTTTCAAGACAAATACTACGCTTCCTTTTGCCATGCATCGAACAAAGCCTTTTAAGGTCACTTTCTCCATGGCATATTGGATTGTCCCATTTTCAGGGTACTGTGAAGCACTATTGGCACAGAGATATTTTGATGGAGACTGCATTGTATGGCTATCATCAGTGTAGCTCACAAGTATCTAACCAGTGGGGAATTAGCTCAAGTGGTAGAGCGCTCGCTTAGCATGCGAGAGGTAGTGGGATCGATGCCCACATTCTCCAGTTAAACTTTTCAATTCTTTTTGCCATGCATAAAACAAAGCCTTTTCAGACCACTTTCTGTGTAGCATCTTGGATTGTTCCATATTCAGGGTTCTGTGACGCAGTACTGATGCAGAGATATTTTGGTTGATACTGTAGTGTTTGGTTATCATCAGCACAGGCCATAAATGTCTGGTCAGTGGGGAATTAGCTCAAGTGGTAGAGCGCTCGCTTAGCATGCGAGAGGTAGTGGGATCAATGCCCACATTCTCCAGTTAAGCTTTTCAATTCTTTTTGCCATGCATAAAACAAAGCCTTTTCAGGTCACTTTCTGCATGAAATTTTGAGATGGCCTCTTGTGCAGCAGTGATGCCAGTCAGGTGGGAGAATTAGCTCAAATTGTAAGATACTTGTATAATATACAAAACATAGTGGCAGGGGCATCATGGGGTGGAGGTAGGGATGCAGTGTATGTGGACTCAGGGGGAGGTAAACATCCAGTGGGTGGTCACTCATTGTTTGTCTTATTCCCTCACTGTCACCAGCCCAGGTGCCTCTGCAAAAGAGGGGAGGATGCTCTATTGTAGAGTATTGTCTTGTCTTCCTTTCCATCTCAACAGGGCAGTAGGAGGGATGGGAGTGCACTGCCTTGCCCACCTACCTGCCCAATGCCCAGGTCTATTGAAGTCTTGGAAGGCAGCCACCAGGAGGGAAGAGAGAGTGGGCAGTCTGCTGCCTTGCTTGGCCATCTCCCTATCCAGCCACCTGGGTCTTGCCAGGTCTGGGTGGACCAGCAGGGGGAAAGGGGGTGGGGCAGTCCACTGATGCCACCCCTGATGATACACACCCTAGTGATGCCACTGTGTAATGGGAGCAATATATCTGCCAAACTCCCAGACTGGACAATTTTCTAGAAATGACTGAAATATAATTGAAAGACGCAAAGCTCTGGGAGAGTAGCTGCTCATCTCCATACTTTTCTTCATCAGCCTTTGCTGATATTACAGCAAGGCAGGAGATAAATAATTGCAGTGATGGAGGCAGAAGGATCCATAGCTGTTGGCTGAAAGGCATGCACGTTTCTCTTCTTGCCAGAAGACATTACTAACCACACCTGCAGCAAGTACTAATTGATAGCTCTTTTTGAAGAGAAGGTTGGTGCACTACAGGTATATGTTGAGAACGTGAGGGCTTCTTAGACAGAACACAGGGAACAGTGATCCTACAGCACCTACAGGAAGAAACTACCAAGGAAAATGAAGAGGCTCATAACAGTGAAAAAACACCCTGGAAGACAGTCACTGCCAGGAACAGTGAATACTGAAGTTATTCAGAAACTCTCCAACTAAGCATTAACTTTCTATGTTTTTATGCAGATAGCATCAGTGAAGATGCCAACCAGGAAACCAGCAACAAGAGATACTGCATGCCAAGGAAGGAGTCAAAGTAACAGCCAACAGCAATAATAATAAGAGAAAGATCCTAGTGGTTCAGGATTTATAGCTCAGGGGTACAGAAGCACCAGTGTGCCAGCCTGACATCTTGAATTGGGAAATGTGTCATCTTCCTGGCACACATATTCAGGATGTCACTGACAACTGGCAAAAACTCATAAAGAACATGGATTAGTGCCCCTTTCTTCTTATTCATGTGGGCACCAGTGACACTGCCAACAACACCTTTGAGCAGATCACCTCTGACTATGAAACTTTGGGCAGGAAGCTGAATGAGTTAGAGGCACAGATGGTATTTCCATTACTTCTACTAGTGAAAGATAGCAGGCTACACAGAGAAATTAAGATACTAGAAATGAACAAATGGCACTGTAGAGGGTATAGATGGGAGAGGTTTGGGTTCTGGGGCCACGATCTTCTTAGACTGAGGTCTAGTGGTCTCAATGAAAAAGCGGAATGGTGAAAGCCTTTGACTTCACAAAAAGCAGAACAATGCAATAGCTCTTTTGCTTCAGCCCCCACCCACCCCCGCCAAAAAAGCATACCAAAAGAGAACTGTGGGCTTCCATGCACCAGCATACACCCATATTGTATATCATGATTGATAAGGAGTTAGTCAGAAATCACCTAGTTAATCTAAATGAGTTCAAGTCTGCAAGGCCAAATGAACTGCATTCCAGGGTGCTGAAAGAATTTACTGACATATTTGCCGAACCACTTGAGAAATCTTGGAGAATGAGTGTGATGCTAGAGGACTGGAGAAGAGCAAATATTGTCCCTCTATTTTAAAAAGGCAAATTTAGCTGGCCTTAATATCTGGAATTTCTTTAGAATGGATTATACAGGAGACCATTGGGAAACATCTTCTTGACAATGTAGCAATTAGTACGAACAAGCATAGGTTTGTCGAGAACAAATCCCTAACTGTATATCTTTATTTTGATCAGGGTTAATCTTGAGCCTTTGGATGAACCTTTGGAAGAGATTAATCATTGCTTTGTGGTGAAGGGCTGACATGGTGGGAAGGAGAGGAGAAGGTGGGAGATACGGGGAGCAGAAGGAGCAGGAAAATAGGAGGATCAATGTGGAAGGTCTTGACAATTTAAACGAAGTATCGTGGAGAAGAGATGGGAAAGAGAGTGACCAGCTGGAGCTATTGGCATGAAAAGATCCTGTATGTTGGGGGATGTATTTGAAGAATACTTTCACCCTGCAATTTCTCCCCCTCCTCCTGAGGACCAAAAAAGAGGGGCCAGACCTTGACTTCTGAAAATCCTAGTGTATACACTTACAAAATCCCTACATAAAATACACCTCTGTGTTAAGAATGTATTATCTATTTAATTTTCTTGTAATGGGATATAAATAAATATATTATTATTATTATTATTATTATTATTATTATTATTATTATTATTATTATTACAACATGCAGCCCATCTATAGTTTGTCGTGTGTCATGACCACACACATGCTTTATAGTCCTTGCTTTCTAGAGTTTACAAGCAGAGAGAGGGCAATCTGGATTAATGTCTATAAAACCATTCCTACATTTCACTCAATAACAAGCCAGGGCTTGGATGGCAGGGACTTCAAACTGGGATGGTGGGTGGGTGTGGATTCTTGTTTTCCAGTCTTGGAATTTTTCTGCACCTTTATTTTGCATGCAGTCCTATAAATGTTCCTTCCTCACCATCTTTCTGATTTTAGGTGTGTCTGTGTCCTCACCTGTCTTCCATTGGCTCTTTCCCAATTGCTTCCATGAGTAAAAGTACTTCATCCTAACACCTCCCATCCCCACAGTTGCTTAGAAGGAGTACTTGTTCAAGAGCTGCTGAGTTGAGCATTTTTGCCTTTGTAGTCTCCTTGCCATTTTCACAGGGACATTCCTAGCTGCCTCTGGTGTTCCCTCCTGCTCTCACTTTCTTGTGAAGTTTTTCAAGATGAACAAATGTTTTCTTCTGGGCTTTTCTGTTCTACTCTTCTTCACAGCTGGTAAGTATCATGCTCTAAAAGTAAGGTGGACACAGGGGATTTTCTGGGAGATAAGATGAATATTCATGAAAGGGCTCTAGAAGGGGTGGGAGGTTTTTAAAAACATGTTATCAAATCAGGGCTAACTTTTCAATGTTATGAGAAGGGTAGATTTTGATGCTTTGATTATCCTCAATTTACTAACACTCTAGACCTAATTTGGAGAAAACTACGTGACAATAATTCACACCCATGTTGTGGTTCTTCAATAACACAGTCCCAAAAACATTGTCTTGAGTATTGTCTCTCTGTGTGTGTGCACATTATTTGATAGTACAGATCCAAAAGACTGCGATGAGAAGTAAAGGGTAGGCATTAACCCGGATTTAAGTTCATGTTTCTGAATTAAAATGAGACTTGTTTTTCTTATGAATTTATCTGGTGACAGATGACACTTGAATTTTGCTTTATGAAAAAGCTCACTTTCTGCTGAGATCCTAGCAAACATGGCTGCTCCCAGACTTTTTCTGCTCGTGGAAGAGAGCAAATGGTACCCCCACCCATCAACTGCCTCAAACTGGTCAAGTTATTTTGGGAAAGGAAGGTGAAGATCCTCAAGCAGTCTCTCTTCCCAGTCTGTAGCAGTAAAATTATAACAACAAATTAATTAAAGAACTACAGATTTAATTTTATCAAAACAATCTCTTCCCCGCAGCAGCCCCACTACACTACCTAGAAGTAGGGTGTGGCACTAGACTGCACCATAAATAGATACAGGTAGAATCTCCCTTTATTCAGGATGCAAAAATTCCAAATATTTCTAAACCCAAAACTTGTTTCATGCCTTTGTATTTAATTTGACTTGAGCATCTATGGATTTTGGTATCTGTGGGGCAGTTCTGGAACCTGTAGAGATTTCCAATGTGAAATCAAAGGCACCGATGCTGGCAAAACGCTAGGAAGAAACTCTGCTAGAACATTGCCACATAGCACAAAAAACTATAGTTCTGGAACCAAACCCTAGCGGATACCAAGGGCACACTGTATGTATGAAATTTTGTTCAGCAGTTATTGCTCTAGGGCATTGAAAGAATTATTGATATATGGTATTGTTGTGCTGCTTTGATGTGTTGAGAGATCAGGAGATTTTGTGAATATTTTGCATGAACTTGTTCCCTGAGGTGTATCTACACAGTTGAAATAATGTGGTTTGACACCACTTTAACTGCCATGGCTCTATCCGATAGAATCCTAGGATTTGTAATTTTATGAAGCACTAGCACTCTTTGGCAGAGAAGGCTAAAGGGCTTCAAAAATTACAAATCCCAGGATTCCATAGAACACTTAAAGTATCAAACTCCATGATTTTTACAATGTAGATGCACCCCTATTCAGTGGGTACCAGGTGACTAATTTCCTTTTACTTTCATTCCCTTTGAAGGGAACACTTGGCTTCATGAAAATTACTGAAATCATCTAAAACAGGGGTAGGCAACCTGCGGCCCGCGGGCCGGATGCGGCCCGGCGAGGCCTTGGGACCGGCCCCAGCCCGGTCCTGCCGCCGATTGCCGCCGGGGCCTTTGGGGGGCAATTGTCTATAGAAGCCTCAGAAACATGCATTTATATTAACATTTTTTAAAAAATCAGCAAATGTTTTCACGTGTCCTCCATTTTTTAAAAAAAGTGTCTTCCATTTGAAAATTTTGTCCTACATTTGTCCTGGTTTATATATATATTTATTTTTTTAAAATTATTTAATTATTTATTTTTTGACTTCAGCCCCTCAGTTGTCTGAGGGACAGCAACCCGGCCCCCGGCTCAAAAAGATTGCCTACCCCTGATCTAAAACAACTGTTTGGCCATTAAGGACTTACTGAATGTCTGTAGTTTCTAAAATGAAGGGAGATTTATGGGAAGCTGTTCAGACTCCTTTTCACACCACACAATTGTAGCAACATGATTTCTATTTTGAACTGCCGTGGCAACCTCTTATGGAATCTTGGGATCTGCAGTTTTGGGTGTGGTACTTAGAAGTCTCAACCAGAGAACTTGAGTGCATCACAGAATTACAAAGCCCAGAATTCCATAAAAGCCAGCAAAGGAAGTAAATGTGGAATCATAGTGCTATAACTGTATAATCTGAAAGGAACTTCAGCCTACAGGAAAAGAGATTCCATCTAAACTTTAGGAAGAACTTCCTGACAGTGAGAGCTATTCAACAGTGGAATAGGCTGCCTCAAACTGCAGCGAAGTTTCCCTTTGTTTGGAGGTTTTTAAAGCAGAGGCTGGACGGCCATCTGTTGATGGTGCTGTCATTGTGTGTTCCTGCATGGCAGAGGGTTGGATTGGATGGCCCTAAGGGTCTCTCAACTCTATAATTCTATTATTCTGTGACCCCTGGTTCCATAGATTCCACACATAATCAATCTGAAATAGCCTCCTCCAATGTGATGTCCTCCCATAATTTTGCTTCACAACATTCCCAGCCATGACAGCAAATGGTTAATGATGATGGAAGTTGTAGATCAAATCATAGAGGGAACCATCGAGTTTTGTAATGTTTTGTAGAAGGCATTTCTATAAGTGCAGCTTTGTCATGCTGGTAACACCTCCTGAAGTTGACTTTGCAACCTGACTTTGAGAGGTGCAGGAGTCCTGCTTTCTCTTCTTCTGGTCTTTATTCACTGTTCAGGTGGCTTTTGGCAATTACAGGAAAGATTATTTTCCATTTTGATTTTAAAGGACATCTAAGTTCCCTGGGAGAGGAATGAAGCATGTGCTGGGGTGTCTATTCAAGAGAAGGTCTCCCCCCATTTTCATGGTAGGCATACACTACCAAAAGATCCAATGTGGTGTAGTGGTTTGAGTGCTGGACCTTGGGGTGCTGGACTTTCAAATCCCCTCTCAGTCATGGAAGTGCTAGATGACCTTGGCTGAGGCACACTCTCTCAGCCTAAAAGGAAGGCAATGGCAAATCTCATTTGAATATACGATCTTGCCAAGAAACTCCAAGATAGGATCACAATAAGTCACAATTAACTTGAAGGCAGAGAAGAACAAATATCATCACTGCAATCTTGGAAATCTCTAAAAAGGAGCTATTACTCACATGAATCCAGGCTGCCCACATCTTTACATATTCAAGCACTCTGGGAAACTTTGGAGATGGTGATTCACCTATTTTCCAACTAACATTTCATCTCTGTATCTTGGCACAACACACCCAGATCTGAATGTAGGAGTTGGACTTTTGCTTATGTAGTGCTTTTGCTCCAGATGTGAAAGAGTTATTGTTCTCTGCCCTTCTCCACTCAGCTGTTTCCCAAATTCCATAAAGGAAGGAAGAAGTCTTTTTTGATGGAGAAAATCTATTTGGGTGTAGGTTCTAAAATGCCCATGTTTTGGTAGAAGCCATATTTAGAAGACCTAAATATGGCTTCAGATTTGATTTGAAGAACTCAAAATGAATCCCTTTCAAAAGAGGTATTATAACTGTTCAGGGAAGTGAACAGCTGTATGTATGGATGGGAGGGGCAAATGCATTAACTTAAAGTCTTAATTAATTCTAACCTCATTAAATGTTTTCTCACGACTGTTTGGTGCAATAGAGAAAGTTTCTTGGCCACCTACAAGAGAAGAGAGAATGAGGTGTGAGAAAAGATCAGAATACTAGAATAAACACTTTGAAACAAGAGTGGTTGATTTAGCTTGATTCTATTTCAGTGAAACAACAAGACTGGACATTTAGAAAGTACACCTGGGAGAAGTTCCTAACTGGCAGATCAATTATTCATGAAACAGTCACCTAAAAATTTGTGTATGCTCTTCCCTAAGATTTCAAAAGCTGTTGGTGATAATTTAAGCACCAAAACAGCCGGTATTGAAATTGGTGGTCCTTTTCTAGTTTTCTGTGAGTTTGAACTGAAGTCGTTCATAGAATCCTTATAAGTAGAAGAATATAAGAAGAATCCTGTCAACCATACAAAAGTCTATCTCGGTTAGAATCTTGTTTCCTACAGTGGCCAACTAGATGTTATGGGAAGCCTCGAAGCAGGATGTTTGGAGAGGGACTAGTATCTTTTCACTATCATTCCCGAAAAACCTGGGGCTAAAATCATAGTTGACACTGGTGGAGCATGAGGTTTGAACAGCCTAGTTATAGTAAAGGTCTGGAAGGGCAGTGGTTGCCAAATGGAAAAGAGTGTGCGGGAGATCTCCTGGCCAAACTGTGGTCATTTGGATTGGGAAGTCTTGGAGCTCTGTCCCAGCACTATCGAGCAGTATTTATACAGCCCATTGCACAAAGAGGTACTACTTCCTTGCCCAACATCTGAAAAAGTGGCCATACTAGTATAAGTTATACTAGTCTAAGGCCTGTTCAGACCAGCGAAAAGGAAACTCCTCTCCTTCTCCTCCTTGGCAGGGAATGGCCTGGAAAGTGTCTCCCTGCCCCTTTCTGCCAATCTGTACAGCTCCTACATTACCAAGAGGATTCCAACCTGGAATACAGAAATGCTGCATTTGATTTTGGTGAACTCCTAAATTAGTTAAGGAGCAAATTATTTTCAAGCTCTCCATCTGAGAATTCTAAGTACCTCTCCCCGGAGTCTGAATCCTAGGTTTCTATAGGATGGAATCATGGCAGTTAAAGTGGTATCAAAGTGTTACAACAGTTCAAGAGACCCAGGTTTGTTGTATCTACTACAGTTTTTATCAGAACTCTGAGGTCCACCGACTTTATAATCTGATGCAAAATATCTGTTCAGTGAGTAAGGCCAGATGCAATTTAATGTTTTAAGTGTTTCGCCTATGCTGCATACCCTTGAGGTAAGCACATTTCAGAGATGCTAATAACATAAATGAGGAGGGAAAGTATTTTGCTGCTGCTACTGTTGCTGTCGAAACCATCCATACTGAAACCATGGCAGACTTCTTACATGACTGAATGATCTCTGGAGGTCCTACCAACTCCTTCACATTATGGTAGTGTGATATAATACAAAAGCCTGCAGTGCTATACAATGTTGTGGGAACTACAGAAAACAATTAATATGCTCCTAGTATCCACCAGGAGCAGCATTTCATCTTTTAAGTAGGTTGAGAGTTTTCCAAAATTAGCTGTGGATGTCTAACCACTTTCTTCCTCTTTCTTGAAAAAAGGGGTTCCACAGACTATGAAGCCCCACCGAGAATACCGTGGGCAGAATATTGGCCCCTGGAACCACCACAGTTGTCCATCCCTGGTCTAGACAAGCAGTGATCTCTAAGGAGATTATTGATTACAAATAACGCAACTTAAACCTGACAGGATACCATCTCGTTTCAGATTAATAGCAGGTATTATCACATTCAAATTGCTGCTGCTGCCGCCGGGTGATTGCAACCCACATGCGACTCACAGCCACACTCATCCAGCTACTTTTCAAAAATGGCAAGCTCCCTAGCAACACATCAAAATAATATGGAACACTCAATTTTACTTTGAAAAATAATTAATAGATGGTGAAAAATCTTTATACCATCCAATATTTCATAGAATCATAGAATAATAGTTGAAAGAGACCCCAAGGGCCACCCAGTCGGTTATGCCATGCAGGAAGACACAATCAAAGCACCCCTGACAGATAGCCATCTAGCCTCTGTTTAAAGACTTCCAAAGAAGGAGAATCCATCACTCTTCGAGAGAGTATATTCCACTGTCAAACAGCTCTTACTGTCAGGACATTCTTCCTAATGTTGAGGTGGAATCTCTTTTCCTGTAGTTGAATTTACAGATGAAAGCTGGGATATGGGTGAACATGAAATGTGGTCAAAATGACAAAGATTATGAATGAGGAAGGATAGCAATACTAATAGCAAGTAGATTTCTATACTGTTTACCAGCACTACCCTGAGTGGTTTAAAATGTGTAAGCCAATTGCCCCCAATAAGGTGGGTGCTCAATTTACTGAATTTATCCAATTTATCCTATGAAAGAAGGGAAGGCTGTGTTGACCTTGGAGCTCTCCAGGAGCGAATTTACAACATTGTGGTTGCAGTCATACTGCAGCAGAAGGGATCTATTGCACAAAGGCAGTAATAGAACAGCAGCAAGATTGAGAGCCTATTGACAGGTTTTGCCCATCAATGAAAAGGTTCACTATAATTATAAATGGAATAGAAAGCAACAGTGGGAAGGACACAACATTGTGTAATAAGTACTGGCCAAATACACTTTTATCTTGTTAAATTTCTGCTTTTTAGCTTTACTTTGTGTGGTAAAGTCCAAAGTCACTCTGTCACTCACAGCCCTGCTCAATAAATACAATTTTTTCACTTCCTAAGAATGCAAAGTGTACCTTACCTTAGATGTTTCAACATTTCTGAGCCTTGTTCTGTATATCAAAGAAATCAAATGCATAGCAAACCATAAACATATTTTAAATGTGAGTGTAAAATTTAAAAATGTGCAAATCACATGTATCAGTTAGGAAAATGCTTTCAAGCTGTGTATGCTAGGGTGAAGACACATACCAAACATTCACAAAGATTTTCACGTGGGAAGGAAACACAAGGATTTAGCATCCAAGTATAAATAAAGGGGAAAAGAATGCAGAAAAGATTCAGAGAAATTCAGTGAACTCAATTCCCCCCTTGAACATAAAAAATCCACTGGGTGAACTTGGATAAGTCACACTTTATCAGCCTCAGAGGATGGCAATAACATCCCCCCCAAGAAAACACTATGATAAATTTGCCTCAGGGTCACCATGAGTCAAAAATGACTTGGAGGCACATAATAAAAGATGATGGCTGTGGCGGTGATGGCGGTGATGATGATTTTTGCAGGTAGTTTAGGGGAGCCTTTGGCTGTTTTTTGTGTCAAAAATTGCTGTAAAATGAGTCTGATTTTTAAAAAATGGGGAAGGGGTTTGGAGATCAGAGCAAAGCTCTGAAGGCCATGAATGTTGTACAGTCGGCCCTTCTTATACACGGATTTTTTATACACGGATTCAAGCATACACGGTTTGAAAATGTTCCAAAAAAGCATAAATTTACCTTGATTTTCCATTTTTTATAAGGGACACCATTTTGCTATGTCATTATATTTAATGGGATTTGAGCATACATGGATTTTGTTATACACGGGGGATCTTGGAACCAAACCCCAGTGTATAACAAGGGTCCACTGTATTATGTTCTCCACCCTTGTGCTAGGCAGAGTCCCAAAAGACACCTACACACTAGCCTCGATGCATTTAGTGCTAAGATTGTTCATGACCCCGTGCATTTGAACAAGACAAGAACAGCCCATTGTCTAGAAAGTTGCCTGGCATGAAGTGAGGGATGCTGCTGTTTCTGAAAAGTTCATTAAATTCTGATAATCATTTGAAAAGTTACAGCTGTTAGTTGATTTTTAATTACAGTCAGCTCTGCATGTAAAATATGATAGCATGTTAAACCACTGGTTTCTATTTTTCAGTATTGAGGTGTTAAAAAGAAACTCAATAATATCCTGCAAATACCCCTGGTCCAACTACATTCCCTCGGTTGATTGATTTACCTTACCCCTGTTAATTTACCTATAGATTTTTCTGCTTACCAATTAATTTATCAGATCAGTCCTATCAAGTACACATTTCTTCAATGGATTCCCCTCAACAATTAATATCTCTGCTTCTTCATTCTCCCAATAACAAATTGAAACAATCTTAATTCTTACCTTGATCGTATTCATTTATAGTCTAGTGTAAATCTAATACCTCTCCCTCACAAAGACTATTACCACACTGCAGAAATAAAGAAGTTTGACACCACTTTTACTGTGATGGCTCTATCCTGTGGAATTCTGGGCTTTGTAGTTTGCGGAGGTATTCAGCCTAGTCTATCGGAGAGCACTGGTGTCTCGCCAAACTACACATCCCAGGATTCTACATGATGGCTCCATTATGGTAAAAGTGATGTCAAACTGCTTTATTTCTGCAGCGTGGATACACCCAAAGGCTCAGGAGTTGAATGGGAAAGGTAGACTTTCCAGAAGTAAAAAATAAAAATAAAAACCTGAGAATCAGGGCTTTGAGGTGTGTTAATGAGCCAGATATTTTCACTCATGTCTTCGACATCATCAGGCATGAAACAAAACAAAACTCTGGTTGCTCTTCTGCTCAAGGCTGGATTAACCACTAAGCAAATATAAGCACAATCTTAGGGCATCAAGGGAAGGGGGCATCACAGAATTTTCCCATTGCCAGATTTACCATGAAACATATGGTGCAAAACTGCAAATGGTGCAGCTGAATCAGGTTCCAGGAAATAAAAGGTTCCCATGATAAATAAATAAAAAATTTATGTACACATATAGATACAATAATAAAATAGTAATAATAAATGTTAATGATATACATTAATTTTGAGACCATTTATGTTGTTGTTGTTGTTGTTGTTGTTGTTTACAGTATTTATACCCTGCTCTTAAGCCCTAAAGGCTTGGGAAAAAACAATATTTGCCATCTTAATGTAGGCTTTGATTCACTTTGAAAAAAAGTAAAATATTTTGAATTAGACCTATTAGATATATATTGGTGCACCAAAATCTTTTAAGTGCTTATTGCCTCCAAGGGTCTTCATCCAGCCCTACTTTTGCTATCCAAAAAGAAGGAGCACTAAGGAACAATTCCAATATATTCCAGCTACAATGTGACACTAAAATGAGGTTTGGTTTGGCCACTGGGTGGCAGTGCACTGCAAAGTAATCTTTCAAACCAGAATGCCATCCTGGCAAAGATCTATCACTCTTTTCCATTTAATTCCAAGGAAACTATTCCTGTGCTAAATTGGTGCCTGGCAGCTGAAATGAAACATACTGAAGCTTAATCCAAACAAGGTAGAGGTACTCCTGGTTAGTTAAAAGATACAATCGGGAATAGGGATTCACTCTATGTTAGATGGGGTTACACTCTCCCGATAATGCAGTTTTGGGAGTACTGGATTAATCTCTGAGCCTGGAGGCCCAGATTTCAGCAGTGACCAGGAGTGCCTTTGCAGAGATAAAGCTAGTGTTCCAACTGCATCTGTTCTTGGAAACGTCATATCTGGTCACTGTGATACATGCCTAAGTTACATCCGATTTGGATTACTGTAATGCACTCTACATGGGGCTGACTTTGAAAACTGCTCAGAAACTACAGCTGTCTCAAAGAAGTGCAGCCAGGTTGTTGACTGGAATTGACTATAGGGAGCACACAACTCCCTTGTTGCAACAGCTCTACTGGCTGCTGGTTGGTTTCTGGACACAGTTCAAAGTGTTGATTTTGAGAGGCCAGGCTGTACCTATCCTTGCAGTCTTCCTGGCAACATGTTAAAACATTTTTGTTCCACCAAGCCTTTACAAACTGTTGAAATTGGGCTCTTAATGCTGTGTAGTGCTGGTTTTAAAGGGTTTATTTATAGTTTTATTTTTATTTTTTAATATGTTTTCGTATTTTTAATTGTTTTAATATGTACTGTTTTTACATTTTTTATCATTTTTTAAAAATTGCATTTTATTCTTTAGAGTGATGTGTTTTAATAGTGTGATAGCTTAATTCTCTTCTAATGCTCACTTTTGTATGATTTCAACTGTATTGTTCTTTTAAGTTGAAAGTTGTCTTGAGTCCTAATTTTTTGGGGGGGAGCAGGATATAAATAAATATAACAACAGCAACAGCAACAAAAAGACACAAGTTGTTTCTCCTTCAGTGAAATGTTTATTGTTCTTTTTTCTATTTCTAGCTCAAGGTCTTTTGTGCAAAGTATGCAAATTTAAAGTCGGCAAACTCTGCTTCAGTTCCGATGATCCTTGCAGAGCTAAGGAAGGCCAGTACTGTGAGACAACCAAAGTTTACACAGGTAACATGAGATTCCTCTGATTTGGGGGTGTATCAGTTGTGCCATGGTGAGAGATACCCAGAAGAGAAAAAAAATACTCTGTATATACACAGTTCTCTCCCAAGTTCCCATCCTACTATGGGGGGATGACAAAATAAGGATATTGCTCCCCCATGAGAATTCTGCCACCCCCAGATTATATTTTCCTTCAGTCACCAAACTTCTAGCATTCCAGTAACTTAAAACTTCAGCTGGACATTTAGAAATACAGTTAAGACATCCCAAAAGAAGTCAAAATAACAAAGAGAATGGGAACACAGTGAATGTATGAGTTCTAGGAGCACTGCCCCCCAAAGAATTCTGTCCCTGGTATGAAATTTTCCTTCTATTCCCAAATTACTAGCACTCCAGAGAATGAGACAACAAATATTGAACTAGAACTAAATTTGAATGCAGATGCATTGTTCACTAACTTTTGGAATTCTCACACACAAATCCTTCTGGAAGTCAGCTCAGCATTAGGCATTGCCGGCCCTCCTTGTGTTCCTCATCAAACGTGGAAATTGTGCAGCTCCTCTGAATGTTGTTTAACTGTGCTACTCCTGGCATCCTCAGCATTGCCTGCGCTGACCAGGGATTCTGAGGGTTGCAGTCCAACAATGTCTGAAGAGCCAGATAATTTTCATCCATGTTCACAATGCTTTTGTATGTAGAACTAAATTCTCCTTTTAATATAGTATTAGCCATGGAATCTAAAGTACTGAGCTGGGGAGAACATATGGGTGTCTATATGTTGTTGCATTGCAATTCCCAGACATCTGAGCCAACATAGGCTCAGGGATTATGGGACTTGCAACCCAACAACATCTGGAGGGCCACGTATTTCCCACCACTTATCTGAAGTATAGTGGCTTCATCAGGGGTGCGGATCACACTGAGTGATATCTTAGAGGGGGTGAACACCCAGTGGGGCAGTCAGTCATCATCAGTCCCAAGGCCCCCCTGCCCCCAGTTGCCTTCTTCTGCCAGCCAGGGTGTCTCTGCCATTCATTGTCTGCGACTGATGGTGGGGGTGTAGTGTTGCTGCCGCTTGGCAACCCATTCCAGATCTGGCAGGACTCTGCAGGCCAGGAAAGGAAGGCTGGGAAAGGGACGTGCTGGTGGCAGTGGCAGCCACAGACTCCATTCCTTCTGCAAAAAGAGTCTGTGACCACCCCTATTACATTGCCTCCCTTTCCACCCAGCCAGAAGCCCAACCCGACCCAGAAAGGGCTTTGGTGGCAGCAACACTCCACCCTCATCAATGGTGGCCAGGCGTGGAAAGAGTTGGCTGGAATATGTGCCAGACAGTCTGGGAGTGACAGCACGAGCTACCACACTGTGATGATACCAACCTTAGTGACACCACTGTAGAAGTAATAATGTGCTGCAAACTGTGCACTTTCCACACTACCCAATTATAGCACACACAAATGTCTTAATATTTTTCAGATTCCTCAACAGTTAACAATCTGGAAGTACCATATATACTTGACTATAAATCGACCTCATGTATAAGTCGAGGATAGGTTTTGGATGAAAATTAAGGATTTTGATATGACCTGTGGATAAGTGGAGGGTAAAACTTAGGGGCAAAGGAAAGTGATGCCAAAGAACTTAGAAAATTGCATCAGGCATAACTATTTATGCTCACCCTAAAAGTACAGTACTTATATGACCTGTGGATAAGTTGAATTGGTTTTTTTGCGTCAATTTTTTGACTTAAATTTTTAGACTTACATATGAGTAGAATCATAGAGATGGAAGAGACCACAAGGGCCATCCAGTCCAACTCCCTGCTATGCAGGAAATCTTAATCAAAGCATCCCCAACAGATGGCCATCCAGCCTCTGCTTAAAGACCTCCAAAGAGTATATACAGTATCTGGAAGTATAACAGCATGATACCACTTTCACTACCATGAGTGCATCCTACGGGATCCAGTTTAGGGAGGCACTAGTGCTCTCTGGTGGAGAATTCCATATATGCCTCTCAGAGGTTGCTAATAGTCTCCCAGTTTGTTCCCAGCCACATCTATTTCTTTGAACATCCAGACTAAATATTAAACTACTGGCAGGATATATTGGACACAAAGCAACCTTTCTGACGCCACTGCAGAGCTGTTAATATTTGGCCATGATGCTAATAAGGATTCTGCAATCCACGTTCCACAGGAATACATGTGCTACAGCATGTTCACCATCTCAAGTTCAGTCTTATCCAACAGAGATGTGTGAGACAGGCCCGAAACATGTGGGTTGTCAAGGTGGCCACTTTTCCCATAAATTTTGAATAATGGAATGGGTATTATAGTTGACATCTCATGTTTCTTGTTTTCTCCTTTCTGTTTTCCAGGCAACGTAATGCTATTCACAAAACATGGCTGCAGCAAATACTCAGAGCTTTGCAACAAGACCGAACAGAGGGACAACGTCTTTGACATGAGCTATAACCGCACTTGCTGCGACTTTGACCTATGCAATGGGGGAATGGCCAGCAATCCCAGCCTCCCACTCTTAGCTGGCCTTACCATGGCTTTGGGCTGGTGGATGGCACATTAATGCTGGCAATGATGCCCTTTCCATCAGAAAAGGGAACCCAGAAACCTTTTTTTGTTGGGCAACCAATGGCCTACAGGCTGTATATGGGCTGTGGACCCCCGTTTTTAATTTACTGACTCAGCCGCCCATCTGGCTGCTGGCACAGGTTGTATCACAGAAAGTGCCATCACAACCGTTAAAAATTGTGGTTTTACCTTGCCTTACTTTTGTCCTTTTCCTTAATTCAGTTTAACCCTGTGAGATCCTTTTTAACAGGTCTTACAGGGCTCTATGTACAGTAGAACACTATGGCGTCCTTAATTGAAGTAATCCAATTAAATTCATTCCCAGTTTTCCATGACTATCTGGCTAGCACTTGGCAGACCACTATGCAGAGTTTAATAGTTCGTGTTTGCCCTGGCTATGACTCATTTATGTCTCCTATAGATAACACAGGCTTGTGATTTTATTGTTTTGTTGTTATTTATGCTGGCTGTCATCAACAAACAAACCGTGTTTTGAAAACCCAGACAGAAACTTCTAAAGCTCTTCTGCTGCAGTCTCCTCTTTTCTATTAATGATGAAAATAAAACCAATAGGAAAAAAGATGCATATACAGTTGTCCTTCTGTATCCACAGATTCAACCATTCACAGCATGAAGACAGAGATAAATAAATTAATAAATATTCCAAAAAGTAAACATTGATTCTGAAATTTTATATAAGGGACACCATTATACTATGGCAAGGTAAATGATGAGACTTCCCCACCCACAGATTTTGGTATCCATGGGAGCTCCCAGAACCAAACCCCACCAAATACCAAGGGCCCACTTTATGTGTCCTTATTAAGCCCAGAACAAGGAAAATATACTTTTAAGGACTACAACTCTTATATTTGCCCAGCTAGCATAGCCTGCCTTATTCACTTGTTCCCTGTATGTTGCCACATCCAGTTCTATTCCTTTTTAAATTGTTGCTTCTCTTCTACCAAATTTTAGATTTTATGCTCCATGGGACAAGGATCAGTGCTCTTGTACATTGTAAAGCTCCGTATACATACATGATGTTTTATTTAAAAAATTATAAATGAAAACTACTTGTCAGAGTTAGCACCCAGAATCCCAGACAATCAATCAGTCAGTTTGATTATATAATCAACAGCACTTTATTGATAGATCCAGAATCAGACATGTGCCTCACTCAGCTTCTTAGCTGAGACTAACCACACCTCCCCACAGACAAAGTAACAGAATTCCCAAAAGCCAAAATCCCCTCCCATGCAGAAGCCCGCCAAGCAAAGCCCCTCCTGGCTCCCACAGAACTGAAACCACATTCCCCGCTCAGAGAGCCAGGCCCTCAAGGCCACCCGATATGACACCTGGCCCTGCTATGCACTAGACATCACTATCTACATTCCTAACTGCAGCTAAAGCCCCATCATCCCCAACCACTATACCTCAACCCTAAACACTATTTGGTAGAATACTAACAGGATTCTAACACTACTGACATTAAGTATTACAACTATGGATTTCTCACTTTAGAGGGGGGAGATTATCACTCCCTGTGTGCTTATCCCATTTCCCCCCTGTCCTTAAACAGTTATGGACTCATCATTTGGTATTAATGGGAGTTTCCATTTTTCATCTTTTTGGCCATCCATGGGATCCTCAGCACTCTTCTCAAGCACCACATCTCAAATGAATTGATTCTCTTTCTGTCTTCCTTTTTCACTGTCCAGCTCTCACACCCATACATGGTGAGGAGGAATACAATGGCTTGGATGATCCTAACTTTGGTAGTCAGTGTTATATCTTTAGACTTTAGAATCTTGTCCAGTTCTCCCTTTAGTAGTATATCTTTGTTCTTTAGAACCGTCTCTAATCCTTTCATAACTGCCCTCCTCATTCTTAGTCTTCTTCTGATTTCTTGACTGAAGTCCCCATTCTGATCTATATTTGATCTAAAGTATAGGAACTCTTTTCCTATTTCTGTGTCCTCGTTGTCTAGATTGATATTGTTAAGATCCTCTGTGATCTTAGCCTAAAGATAACTTGATACAATATTTACAATATTTTATACAATATTTTAAATAATTTTGTGCATGAAACAAAGTGTGTGTATAGTGGATCATCAGAAAGCACAGATGTCGTTATCTTACCCATCCGTGAAAAAAAGTTTTGTGTTTTGGAATATTTTGGGTTTAACAATTCTGGATAGAAGAGATTCAGCTCTATAACTGAAAAGTATTGAGGAATGCAATAAGTGATGCAGGGAATTCCTTCATCAATTGTTTAATGAGTAATGGTAATGGATTACTTTCCAACATTATAACAACTAACAGGAGTAAATTATTTTTAAAAAGTAACTTGACAAGTTTTGGGGAAAAATAATGTAAGACAAAGCGAAATGGACAGACTGTACCATCTCTCACTTGATGAGCCAGCTAGAGCTTTGTATCAGTTTTCTCTTATCCGTTAATTCCTAACACGAGGCAGGGGTGGGATTTTTCCATTACACTTGTCAGTTTCACAACAAGTTTCGATGTGTGTATATTTTCCATCCTTGTCAGTTGTGTTGCAATACCAGCTTGCAAATTCATGATCAAGACAGCCATAACTCATGTAATAGAGCTCATCACCTGTGAGGGAAAAAGAAAGAATGCAAAAAGTGAGTACTGGCATAGAAAACAAAGATGTTGACTTTACATTTCCCTAAGAAAACATGGCTTTTTGCACCTATTGGTGGAATGAAGAGCATCTTGCCTCCTGAATCCGTACACACATTTAAAAACAATCCACATTCAAAACTCATCATTTAAAATTCAGAATTTTAAAATAATTTGGATAAGCTTCATGGAAGACACTGTGCTGTTTTAAACACAGACACCATATTCAGCTATAGAATCTCGTTGGAGGTCTTTCCTGATACCTGGGTTGCCCCACATGGCTGAGGACTCTCCTCTATCTCCCTAAAGGTAAAGGTAGTCCCCTGACATGAATGTCTAGTTGTAACCCACTGTAGGGGGCAGTGCTCATCTCCATTGCCTGAGGACTGCTCTAGTGGTCATGTGGCCCGCATGACTGCATCAATCTCTGTTACCTTCTCAATACTTGCATTTGCATGCTTTCAAATTGTTAGGTTGGCAAGAAGCTGGAACTAGTGACAGGAATTTACCCCATCATGCAGCCCTCAGGCCTTGAACTGCCAACCATCTGATCTTACAATTGTCAGAGTTGGTATCTTAACTACTAAGCCATCACATCCATATTCAGATTCTGTGTTCCTGCATGGCAGTGGCTTGGACTGGATGACTCTTGGGGTCTCTTCCAACTGTATGATTCAATGCTTCTATGAAGCCAAGCAAAGAAAGCACAAAGAATTGTCAAAATTTTCAGCAGCACTGGGATGAATTCACAAGCTTCATCTGATTCACACCTCCAGGCCCCGCTGATTTTATATCCCTAGATCTTACCAAGGTAGCTTGCAACTGTGTTACATATCCCAAATTCTGTCTTGCAGACATCTACTGAAGAAAAACAGCCCTTTCCATTTCCATATCGACAAAATTTACATACGATACCTTGAGCTGAAAGAGAATAAGAACGTGTTAAAAAAGACCAATGATCGAATGCCTGAAATCAGGAGGAAGATCCTATACAAACACTATGGCTGGAATTGTACATCTTGGAACCCATTTAGTTTTTTAAAAAATCAATATAAATTATTACATAACCTTCACAGTGGTTATATTGTTTTGGGGTATAGCTCATTTCTAAAGCCACTTTATCATTTTGTGGATCATTTCTTTCAAACATTTATAATTCTGAACCAATTCTACATTAGGAGGACTCTACAGATTTTATTAACAGAATTAACCTATATAAAAATAGAAGGGAGGGGCATTTTGGCTACTGTGGAAATAATATCTGTTTAAACCAATATATTTCAAATGGAGACAGGGACAAAGTCAGTCTGTGGAATGGTGTGAGCTCTACCCAGACAGTTTTTGTAGCCCTTGATATATTCAGATTCCCTAACATGCAGTTTTATATTCAGAAGAAAAAAATGAAGGCAAATTGCTTCTCTGTTAACACTGCAGAAACATGATCAATGCTATGACATTCTGGTAATTGTACGAAAGGACTACAATTCCCCAAATTCCACAGCACTGAGCCATGGCAATTAAAGTGGTGTCAAACTGGATTATTTATGTAGTGCAAATGCAGCCTCTGAAGCCTTTAGGAATAGCAATTCACTTATTAAATAGGTCTCCCTCCGTATCTGTCCCTCTATTCCTCCTCCCCACTCCTCCCTTTTTTACCCTCTCTCTTCTTCTCTCTTTCCTTTCCTTCCTCTTTCTCCCTTTCCCTCCTGTGATGGGACCTTCTCTCATACCTTAGATTAGCTTCCCCTCTTAGCCACAGAAGGCCCCTAGTCACTGACACTTGACCTACGTTTACTGTATTAATGGTATTTGGAAGTGTATAAGGGCTGTAAAAATAAATGGTAACCTTATTAAATAACATTAAGAAAGAATCTTATGCAGGCTACTTCAAGCTTTGTGTGGTTACATTAACAACAAACAATCTGCAGGCTTTTAAATAATTTGTCTCCTACACACTCTTTTTCACTAGGGATACCAACCAGACCTGTTTAGTCTAACTGACGGTCTCAGCAGACTGTCCTGAAAGGATGGGCTGGAGGCACCTGTTTTTGCTTCTGAGGGAGGCTGCAGCAGCCAAGCCACACGGCCTCCCTCCACACCAAAAAGAATCTGATAAAAGCAGGTTCTTTTTGGTGTGCGTAGAAGACACCATGAGTGTGTCATTGGTGCACTGTCACGCATCAATGACACAAGTGCGACACTGCAACGTGTAGACACTGCACTGTGCTCACATCATGATGGTGGTGCTGTTATGTACTAGGGCTCAGGAGCAAGTGGTTGCTCCGCAATCCTGAGCCTTAAAATCAGCCCCAGATTGCCGCTTTTCGGGCCAATATCACAATCCCCTCTGGACTACCTGAACTGAACTACCTCTCCTGTCAGAATCCTTATCTGATCTTAACTGAAACTCAATGATACAATGATAGCACTAGGATTATTAGAATGGAAACTGGAGAAGGCTCCTATACCTTGAATGGTTGTGAAAAGGAGGGAATTTCAGGAGGTGTTACTTGTATATACTCAAGTATAAGTTGACCTCATACATAAATCGAGGTCACGCTTTGGGGCCAAAATTATGGATTTTGGCATGATCCTGTGGATAAGTCAAGGGTAAAACTTGGAGGCTCTGTCAGTGTGTGTATGTGTGTGTATGGCAAGAGAGACTCTCACTGAGGCTTTTTGCATCATCGTTTCAACTTTCATTTCAGCCAGACACATGGGTAGGAGAGGACTCTTAAACAAACAGCGATATCAGTTAGTCACTCAGGACCCTTTCTGCTTGGCACAAAAGAGAAATAAACTGTTCTGCCGACTGCATGGGGAAATCTGGGAAAAGCTGCTATCACATTGCCATAGTGACCTGTAAATAAGGGATTTTGGGGTCAATTTTTGGGCATAAATTTTTAGACTTATAGACAAGTATATACGGTAATCAACATATTGTATATTTCAAATAAGTAAATAAGGACCAAATCAACACACAAGACATCATTTTCATGGTCTGGAAGCACAAAAAAGGCAATCTTGCTGCAGCTAACCTGGTCTGGATCTCATCAGTGTTTATTTTACTTATTTTTTAAATCAATAATTTGTTTTATACTCTTGATTTCCACCCCAAAAGGTATCCAAGTTGAGCAACAAAGATAAATCACAGTTCAAAAACAAGATCTTGACAAAACATAAAAATAAATAGATTAAAATACATTTTAAGATAAAACGATAAACTAAATGCAGAGGCAAAATCACAGCAATAGAAGAAGTAGCCAGTACACAGATGCTTAGCTTTCTTTGAGCAGTGGACCAGTTGACATGTTAAAAATCTATCAAAATATGAATATTTTTATTTGCTAGAGGAAGGATAATGCATATCTTCTAACTGTCCCAATTTGTTAGGGCCAATCCCAATTAATTCTCTGTCATCCTACCTTTTCCAGACGCTTTAAAAATGTATCTGTTTCTCTCTTCTCCTCCCAAAGCCCTTTTGTCTTCAGCTTACATTAATGCAGCTTGAAGGAGAGGAGAAAAGGTGGAATTTATCCTTCCCAGTAGGCTGAGGCAAAACCAAACAGCTGTAGCCTCTCCTAGCTTATCTGTTCTTCTTTATTATTAACTTGGCAATCTTGAACACACTCTGAAGTTGCTTGGCCATTGTGATTTTCAGCCATGAAATGTTGGAAGGTATACTATGCTACTATTTTATTCATGGGTCCTTCCTTCCTTCCTTCCTTCCTTCCTTCCTTTTTTAAAGACGCCCTCCTAAACCATCATCCCATGTACAGGATATGGTTTTAGTAAGTGAGAGAAAATGAAGTAACTCTTTCCAATTCTGTATGCTGTAGAGAACAAAGCACCTTTGCATCTATTTCCCCCTTTGTTCCTTTCTCTCTGTACTTCCACATAAGTACACACTCACACTTACCGACAGACCAGCAGAACAGAGCAGAAAATCCGAGGAGAAGAATCTTATTCATCCTGATTAATTTTTAGGAAAGTGCAATATCCTAGGTGAATACTGAGAAGTCAAAAAGGTTTTGGAAGGAAATTACAAAAGGATCAAGTTCTCCTAGCCTCCACAAACAGCCAGTGAGGACCAGGTCAAAGTTGTACAAATATTTTCTTTTGGGAATAAATACTGGCAGATGCTCTAACCAAATATCCAGGGAATACAAAACCAGGTTTGGCCCAAAAACTTGCTGTCTGAGGCAGAACAGCACATGACACTGCCCTCAAAGCTACCAGAGTCAAGGTACACAGTATCCAAAAGCAGCCAAGTTATTTTGGCACAGGATAAACTTATCTCAAAAGGGCTTCTCCTTCTTCTTGGGACATCAAAAGACAACAATAATAAAGTAACTCTTTCTTTTCCTGACAACTTTTAGATGGCTTACCTCCCATAGCCAACCTTTTGTAGAGATGTGAAGGTCTAAGAAAGATACAGAAAAAAATTGAGGGAAATGTGTTTTTCCTCCATCCATTTTTTCCTCAAAGCCCCCTTTTAAACAGAAAAATTGGAAGTTGGAAAAATGGGAAAATATTGACTTTTGGAATGTTTCTCTTAGAATGATAAAATATTTAAAACAAATTATGCATACATTTACTTCACTTAACTATATAAATATATAAAAGCCCCCCCCCCCCCACTCCATGACAAGATATAGTCGCTGATCATTACAATTCTTGGTCAGTCTGTAAAGGATGCTAATATCATATTCACCCCCCCCCCATTTTTCTCGGAAAATAAATCATTTCCATGCTCCCCACAACATATTGTTTCCCAAGATTTCAAACTTTCTGGAAATTTCTCAAAGGACCTTATCACACTAAAGGAATCCCAAATGGAAACAGGATTTAAATTAGAATTAAATTAGACAAAACCCACAAATGCGGGAGGTTTTTCACATGACATTACTGCCAAAGTGAAATAACACAAAAATAAACTGAAGGTAAAACAAAGGAAAACAGCAGCTTTTTACTTTTGGAACTTCCTGAAAGTAAGAAGCTGCCATTTTCCTCAATTTTACCTTCAGTTTTTCCCCCGCATTATTTCACTTCGGCAGGTCTGTCGTGTGAAAAACTTCCCGCAATTGCGTTTTTTAAAAATATTAAAATGAATTTAAATCCTGTTTCTGAACAGGATTTCACTAGTGTGATAAGGTCCATAGTCTCTTGCAAAGTGACCAATATTCTACTTTGGAATTGCAAAGCATAAATCTCCACAGGTATGCAGTGATGTAGTGGCCTGAGTGTAAGATTAGGACTTTCGGAGACCAAGGTTTGAGTCTCTACTTGGAAATGGAAACCCCCTGGATGACTTTGACCAAGGCACAGTTTTTCATCCTTTGAGGAAGGCAACGGCAAACCCCCCTCTGAATAAATCTTACCAAGCAAACTGCATGATAGGTTCATCTATGCTAGGAGATGACCTGAAGGCACACAACAAAAACACATTCTGTTTCACAACTCTTATGTTAAATGACATCTTTGTATAGTGAAATGTGCAACTGCGTGAATACCTGTGTGTGCTCCTATATTGTTCGATATTCTGCTATAAAGAACAGAAGTCCCATATTCACGACTTCACTTATGCAATCTTGAACCAAATGGAGATATTCTACATCAGACAAAAAAATGTCCCACTGCTTCCATCTTGGGACTTACACACATGTAAGATGCAAACAGGATTCCAGCCATCAGATGGAAGAATGGATCTGTTTGCAGTTCATGGCAATTTCACATGCATTCGCCCATCAGAATGTTCTGTTGTAATTCCACATTAACCTGTGCTTTAAAAACAAACAGGAAAATTCCTATTAACATCATATTGATGTGCCTTTCTAAAGGAGAAGGTCTAAGCTTCCAAGCAGATCAAATTAGAGGTTGTTGGGTTTTACAGACATCATAAAAGGCACACCTCCATCAGACTGGTGGTCCTCAAGACATAAAAGAACAGCATCCAGTCTGGTGCAGTGAGCAAAGCATTTGCCCTTGACCTGGTAGATGGAGTTTTAGCTGTGAAGCATACAAGGGGACATTGTCACTTCTTAGTATAACTTACTTCATAGGGTTGTTTGATTGAAAGAAGGTAGGAGGAAACTGACCATGGAAACTTCCTGAGTGGGTGAAGTCAATAAAGAATATATAGTACCAGAGTTTGCGTTTTTATAATAAAGTCAGGAAGCAAAGGATAGCAAGCACTTTCAAAAGTTGTTTAAATAAGAGGGATGAAGAGATATGTTGCAATGTCTGGTTTATCATTGACTATTTGCTTACTCTCAAAAGAAGAGGTGGTGTGGTTGAAAATGACAAAGTTACAAAGATCAAGTGTGCTTGTGGTGCCCATGTGAGAGGGGTAGTGGATCTGCTGTGCACTTTAGTCTGCACCTGAAAGGATGTATCCAAGGGGTTCAACCCATTCCTTTGGTGAGCTCTGTGAAGTTCAGACTAAAACATCAAGTTCATTCACTGCTCCATTGATGATGGAGGCATCACCTGTCACTGTCAAGCAGAAGATCCAAACAGGGCTAGAAAGAAAGAGACAGACAGGAAGGAACAACCATTGACATGGACAATGTGTGGCTTTCTAGATGACAATGGACTGCAGCTTCAACAAATATTTGGAGAGTTTTCATCTCTCTCTACAAAATATTCATCAAAACACTTTCCTCCCACACAACATATTATTCAACCCAAAGTGAGAAAGGGAATTTGATTTTTGCTGAGCTCTGGGCAAAAGCATTTCTAGGCTTTTTCAGGTCTCCATCTCAGGTGAATTTTTATCTTCTGGTGTCCCTTGTGGCAGGGATGGGAAACCTTTTTCAGCTTAGAGGCCAAACATCAATTTTGTCTTGGAAAAACCATTTAATCTTATTCTTATTATAAGAAATACCATTTAGCAATGAGGTAGTCCATTCATTCCTTGATTACTGCCCCAGGGTATGATTTTGAATATATATACCACCATCTAGGCACCAGCAATTTTGTCTAGTCTGATGCAGAACAGAAACTGTTCAACTTCTACCAGATTCCTCAATAAGCCAGCCACCCCACTTGCCATGACAACTATTGAGCCATCACCATTCTGGACACCTCTTGGATTGGAACCAAGCTTCAAGATCAGTATAGTATTACTATTAACACCTTCTCCCACCTTTGCTACATTAGTTCTTGTGAGTGTGTATGTGTATTGATTACTTTGTTAATAAAACTGCAAAACCTATTTGGAATTTCCTTTGGAGTTCTGTGTGATTTGGAACCAATATACGCAGGGTTTATCCTAGGCTGAATGTCGCCCTAGCCAAAATTCCCTTAAAACATATTAATTTGTTGGTGCTTTCCCAGGACCCCCAGCTTTTTGGGTAACAACTGGTTCTACTTCCTCAGATGCATCTTTTGCACAGTTAGTCTCAAAGTTGCTACAAGAACTCTAGTCTAGAATGTCAGTTGCCCTCTGATTGTGGCTCTCAGAAAAATTGACCAAACTCCAGTTGCAGTCACGTTCATGTTCACTCAATCTGTGTTCTCAGCAGACATGAGGGAAATGTGAGCATCATTCAGACTTCACAAGATGGCAGCATTCTTGGCAGATGCTTAGTAGAAACTATGATCAAATACTGGTCTACATTTTGTACGGACAGATTAGAAGAAACAGGGTGGCTAATGTCTTCCACGTTAGTGGGAGAATGAATTCATTCTGGAGCTGTTCGAAGGGCCAAATGTTTATGGAGAATTGAGCTCAGCATCTTGCACAGGTTCTTTAGGGTCTGAGCTAAAATCTGTGGTAAATTCCCCACCCCATTGACTTGGAGGCCACCATCTGTCGCTGCTATCTGCTATGTTCCTACCAGGTAATAAAATAGATGTTTGGCTGGAGAATGCAGGTATCAGTATGCTACTTCTTGCATGCTAGAGCGGTCTACCATTTGAACTAAGTCCTTGGTGTTCCTAGGAGAGGCAGGTGATGATTCTTGGGGTGGCAGGGTAGCCTTTTAAAGTGCTGCTTGTCTGCCACGCCTCTAACAGCTGGGCTCCTGAGCCTCCAGAGTCTCTTTGCTGGTCCTTGGTGTTTCTAGGAGAGGCAGGTGAGCATTCTATATGCATAGAATGAGGAGTATTTGAGTCATATAGGCACGGTACAGAGAGCCAGGAAAAGACGGCTGGGAGCTACTTCTCTTTGCTGCGTAGCCACACCATAGCAAACAAATTGTGTGGCATGGCTATGCAAAAAAAAAGGACCACTAAAAAGTGGCTCCTTTTTTCTCTGTTGCAAACAACTGGCGGCAGCGCAAGCATGTTGCTGCTGCACACCTCCATCTGGAGACTGCACAGCAGTGATGCCATCTATTTGGCGCCATGCAGTGAGGATGCCCTCGTCACATGTGAGGGGTGAGGGGAATGTGGGCGGGGTGCCCCTTGCACGTGACGAGGGCGTCCTTTGGGGCCTGTCTGTACTGGGCCCTAGAAAAGCAGTGAAGTGTTTGAAGATACTGTGACACATGTTTGTCTTTAGAGATCCCAGTATTGGTGGCAAGGGTGAAAATTGCATTGCCCTCCAGGTGTTGTCAGATTATAGTTCTCAGCATTCCAATTGTTTGCAACAGAGAAACGGGATATAAATAAAAAAATTATTATTATTATTATTATTCCTTCCCACTGGCTATGCTAGCTAGACTTGCCATCCAATAACATAAAATCATAGAATCGTAGAGTTGGAAGAGACCACTAGGGCCATCCAGTCCAACCCCCTGCCATGCAGGAAATCCAAATCAAAGCATCCCTGACAGATGGCCATCCAGCCTCTGTTTAAAGACCTCCAAGGAAGGAGACTCTATCACCCTCCGAGGGAGTGTATTCCACTGTCAAACAGCCCTTACTGTCAGGAAGTTCCTCCTAATGTTCATCTGGAAGACTATCTATAGCTCCTTTTATGTGCAATCAAAAATGTAGGGTGGATTTGCCAACATCCTGACAAGAAGCCATTATTGTCAATGAAAAGGACCCTCACTACATTCATTACCTTTCCCTGGGAAACCATTTAGCAAGAATCTAATCATTTCAAGCCTTGGTCTCTGCCCAAGAAACAGTCTTGGATCGACAATGGAATGCACTCCCTCAGAGGGTGATAGAGTCTCCTTCCTTGGAGGTCTTTAAACAGAGGCTGGATGGCCATCTGTCAGGGATGCTTTGATTTGGATTTCCTGCATGTCAGGGGGTTGGACTGGATGGCCCTAGTGGTCTCTTCCAACTCTATGATTCTATGATTCTATATACAAGTAGTAAAACAGCAAGTCTCTGGTCTAGTTTAAAAGCAGACAGACACTCTGTCAGTTTGAATAGACTAGGCTCCTCAATAAGCCAGCTACTCCCACACTTGTCATAGTGGCTATTGAGCCTTTTCTGTTCTGGACTCCCATCAATTGGAACCAAGATCCATGGTCAGTAACATATCTCTTTTAGCAAGGTCTCAAATGATCCCACTTCTCCCACCTTTACTTCCTAGCTGTATGTGTGAGTGTGTGTGTGTGTTGTTTATACTCCCAATACAAATTACAAAAACCTACTTGGATTTGCCTCTGCAGTGCTCTTAGATTCAGTCCTGGTATAGTTGGGTTGGCCCCAAGGCTGCTGTTGCCCCAGATGTATTATAACTCTCATTTGAGCCATAATTAAAAATTCCCCTATAAACATGTTAATTTGTGGGTGCCATCCCAGAACCTCAGCATTTTGGGTAACATGAAGTTTCATGTGTGAAAATACTGGAGCTTATGAAATAACTAAAAAAAGCCAAGAATCAGTTCCTTAGGGGATACTCATATTTCTCCTGTACCTGTAACTGCTGTCGCTTCTGCTGCTACCACTACCACCTTTCTCTTCCTTTCTTCTTTCTCCTCAAATCCTTTGCCCTCCCAACTCTGGCTGAGGCACTCAGATGAAGGGGGTAGCACTGCTATTTGCCCTAAGCTCCACAGACACTAACACCCTTGATTGTTTTTACCCCACTGGTTGGAGTATCAAGGGTGCTGCAATTCTGTTATATTTCTTGCAAGCCATTGCTCCAAAAATGCAAGTCAGCTCCAAAGGCTCTAATGGCCCCCAGTTTTAAAGAACTTGTAAGAACTGGAACACCTTATTTGAATGCCAAGTTATTTTCCTCTCCTTCCCAGTGACTACGGAACTGTAGTGCTTAAAATAATGAACCCAGAAGGCATCTCTCTGTCCTTGCCCTCATTCCCATCTCATCCTCATGAGTCACCATGCCTAACTGTCAAGCCCTGCCTATAGTTGCACAGTAATGCCTGTTTTTGGTATTTCATTGTCATTCACTTCTCAGTTGGCTTTACTTGAAGCCACAACCAATGGAAAGTTAACATACTTTTATATAGGTACATTAGCAGGTTAAGCATTCATGGATTTGATTATTAGTGAATTACTGTATTTGCTACCACTTCCAGTACTGCCCTATACATTTCAAAGGCCTGTGGAAGTGTCCTCTCCGGAAAATAAAAATAAACAGTGGGCCTACATTCACAATCTTTCCACTTTTGTGGGGATCCTGATCTTATAACCCCCATGAAAGTTGAGGGCTGTCTGTATTTAAAAGAGAATGCTTTCTTTTGATTAGAGGCACTGCCCTGAATACCAGCCCTGTGGCAAATCTGGGCCTCTGCCACTGAGTGACTGAGAATTAGTTAATTAGTTAGTTAATTGATTAATGAATCTGAAAAGTGACAGGAACTTGAGAACCATGTCACTAAGGCTGTTCGGAAGACATTTCAGGTTTCCAGTGTTAACATTTCTCTGGAGAAATTCTGTATGTGTCATTAACAGTGGAGTTAGAGCCAGCATTAAATACATCTTCTTTAGTCACTGCTCCTTCTGAAGAAAGATGTGTCGGAGAACATGGAAGGAGCTCCAGCATTACACTCATCAAGGTTGTAGCAGCAATAGGTGACCTTTTTATGCACAATATTTCTGCTGGTAATTGTTCTTTCTGTATGGTTGCATTTAATGTCTTCAGTGGTGCAGCCAGCTTTCCATCCTAACCTTTTGCTGCCTGTGTGAAAAAAATCAACAATGTGAAATGAGAAGATCAACAAGAGCAGTAGGAAAATATGGGGATGTGGGAGTGGAGGGAAGGGAGGCTTCCTGCAGTACCATCCAGCCATCGATTCTAGGCTACATGAAACTTACGAGAGTAAAATGCAGTCCTGTAGCATTGCTGATTTTACAAGCATAGCAAGATATTATGCCTATGCACAATCCCAAGTTAGGCCTCTGATAGCACCAGAGGCCCTGGGCTGGAAAAAAACAAAGAGAGGAATATTATTGTATACACCCAGGAACATCAAAATATATATATTCCTGTTGTATACTATATCTACAGTACTGGATCAGAAAAGAACTAAGGACCATGTCTGTCATGTATTTACTTGGACAAGGGTCTGTATTCTAGGACATGGTATTACAACTATTTGGATAGGATTCCTTCATTCTCACTCCTAACTTTTCAATCAGTATTTTTCTATGAGTGATAACAAGGAAAATATGCTCCTTTATGCTCTTCCTTTCCTGTGGTGATTTCTGCTGCCATAAAGTGGCCCTTCATCTCTTTCCCTCTCTCTATGTGTGAGAGCAAGCAATATGTAATGATTTAAGTGTTGGACTAGGATTCCAGGAGATGAAGGTTCAAACCCCCACTTGGCCATGGAAATCTACTGGCTGACCCTGGGCAAGTCACACTTTCTCAGCCTTACACAAAGACAAAATAAACCCCCTTGGAACTAATCTTACTGAGAGATTCCTCTCAGAGGTGTCACAAGTTGATAAGAATTTGTCGACACCTAACATCCCCTCCCACGCAGTTGTGGGAAAATATTTTTGTGCAGAAATGCATCTGATGTTTCCATGCAGATAACATGTTTTCTGTGCAGAATCATATGCCATTTGTGCAGAAAGAACATTTTTTGTTCACAAAACTATAGGTGATTTTTCTATGGAGAAAGATGTTTTTGCACAGAAAAACCACATGTATTTCTTGACATATGAATATTTTCTGGAGCACAGAGAATTTCACAACAGCCTTGCATTTGCTCAACAAAAAAAGAAAGAATGGGATACTTTTTTACTCAAGCTTCAGGAACTCAAAGAAATGTTCAAACCAATGGCGGGTATGATCTTTTTATTGCAGTGGAATTGAAAATCAGAAAGACCAAAGAGGACTGTGGTTCCTAAAAGGGAGACTTGATTTTTCTTCATCTACCCCCACACCTTCCCTGAACCTGAAAGCTTGGCTAAGGGAGTATGAGAGATAGCTTCTGGGGGAAACTGCAATCCTGAAGAGATAAGAAAGGGAAAATGGGGAAAGATTTGGTTTTTTGCAAAGACAGACCCTCACATGTACTTCTTTCAACCTTTCCTGAGCAAAGTGAGAGGAGATCCTTTGAAATGAAAGAGACGTGTGTCCCTCCCTCCCCCAAGTAAGAAAAGAATGTTGGACTACATATATCTTTGTGCTGGTCTGATCGAGCATGGATCATTCTTCTGCCCTTAACTAAACAGGTCGCCTCCATCACCAGATTCAGAATACTGTACATGTAAATACTATGTGTTGTAGACTAGCAATTATGTGGTCATTTTTACTGTCTAAATTTCTGTTTATATCTCTCCAATTTATTTCCTGGGGTCTTTTCCTCGAGGTTCTCCCAACACTCACTAGCAAAGATATACATGGTCTCATTACAAAGTGGCAGAATGGACAGATTGCTTCAGATTACAGGCAAAAGCCCCTGTTTTGGGGAACTCTTTTTATAAGGTGCCCTATCAAATGGAAACCTAGAACACCAAGATGCAATATGGTCAGACCTTTGTCTTTGTGTTGATTTTCATTTTTCTAAAGCTTTTTTAAAATGGTGGTGGGTGTTCAGAATATGAATCCCCATCAATGAAACTGCCAAACCAAAGTACACTCCAATGCCAGCTCCGTTCTCATCATGACAGTTATTTACTTCGTAATTATGCTATTTTGGCTGAAATACATGGGAGAGGTACTTATGGGATTCTCTACCTTATGTACCGAAATTACTTTTCTGACTTTGACTGCTGTGTACCTTGACCTAGGATGTACCTTTTGCTGCTGTGCCTCTGACAATGAAATCTCTTGGGCTGCTCAGGAATCTTCTTGCCCTTGTTAAAACCTTCTTGTCTCATGGGAATTAACCTCTGAAGGGTCTTTGTGTCCAGAATGAACACATGACCACACTCTCATCACACCCGTTTCTGTTTCCTTCCTTTGTGGCCAGTTACATTACCACATACAAGCAAAGAGCAGAAGTAGAGAAGCCACAGCAGCAGAAGTCCTATTCATCTTAGTTTTCATAGGCCGGACTTCACAGGAGAAGGAGTGTGGGAGATGTAAACCAAGGCAGAGTATGGGATTCATATCCTCTGAGCTGGAGAGGTGTTGGGTAAGGTTGTGGGCGAGGAGGTTGGCTCCACCTCCAGTGATTCCTTGCTCCTCTTCTGCGAAGCAATCCCTCCCCCCCCCCCCTCACCAGCCCCATGAGACAACTAGTCAAAATGTCTGGGACAGGTTACAAGAAGGAGATGACCCCTTTTGCAATAACCACAGTTGGCTGCCTGTTGGTTTCAGCAGGTTGCCAACAGCCTCGAAGAACTAATTCCCGGAAAAAGAGTTGTCCAAACAACCCGCTGAAGAGTCCCTCACAGATCACACGGAAATATTCAGGGTCAGAATCCCGGAAAATTCCCAAATGTTAAAATGGCAGATGAGATGTTTGCAAATAAATGTAAACATAATTGAATAACAAAAATAACCTGGAACGTATTTACACTCTCAAAATCACCAGTGAACCAAACAAAGAATCTTTCAGTCAAGCGTTTAAGATATTGATTTGACATGAAGGGGGTTCCAGACAGCTTGGGCCCCAAATAAAACAGTGTTCGGCTGCAAACCGCAACTGGCAGAAAAAATCCAGTTTAACACCCTTTAATTGCCAGGCTCAGTGCTAGGGGAATCCTGGGGAAGTCTAGTTTTGGAGGACATTTAACCTCTCTCTCAGCAAAACTCTGGTGCGACAACAAAACACTACAATTCCCAGGATTCATAGCACTGGGCCATGGCCAGTAAAAAAACAGAGACAAAATGGATTGGCCGCTGGAGTCCGGAGAGGAAGATGCAGCCGGAGTTGGGGTGCCAAGACAGACATGCATGAATAAACCAGTTTGGAGACTGCTTAACTGCCCTGCGATCAGTGCTAGGGAACCTGGGAAGTGAGTTACCTTCTTCGCAGCAAACTCTGGATGTGACACAAATACAGTTCCCAGGGATTTCATAGCACGGGGCCATGGCAATTAAAACGTGAGTGAAGATGCAGCTTGAGTGGGTCAAGACACACTCGCAGAAATAATCCAGTTTGAGACTGCTTTAGGCTGAGCTGCCCGGGCTCGTTGCGAGAGAACTCTGGGAATTGTAGTTTTGTGAGAAAGAGCCTGGTGCCACAATGAACTACAATTCCCATGCTCTGGAGGAATACGGCTTAAGTCCTAGGAAAGCTCATGCTGCAACTTTTCCTTTCAGTGAGAACTCAAAGGTGCTAAAAGACTCTCTATCATCATCCCATTATTATTATCATTATTATTATCATTATGAAAATCCAATGCAGCTGCAAGAATGGACTTAACCTGGCAACACTGATATCTGTAGACCATTCTCTGGGGCTGTGATCTGGAAGTGTGGAGCAATTCCTCTGTCAAACCAGGGAATCCTGGGGAATTGTAGTTTGTTGGGACATGTTGAGAATCTGCTTTTACCGGCAGGCCAGGGCTCCATGCCTGAAATTCTGGGCTTGGTGGTTGTTGTGCCCAGAATCCCATCATCAAGGGAGCCTTGCAGTTAGAAGCAGTGCACAAACTGGATTATTTCTGCAGTAGGGATGGCAAATGGAAAAGGGAACGAAAAAGAAGTCACAAAACAAAATTCTTGAAGACAGGGCAGCAGGGGTGCCAACTTACCAGATGCTCTAAACCCTGCTCAAGGCATATTTAATCACTAACACACAACACACACTCAGGGACATCACATTCACATCACACAACCCAAATGGTCCACCTCACAGTACAACAACGACCCTGAGAAGTAGGCTTGGGGCACTCCTGCCCAAGCTCAGGAATTCAGAAATTCAGATGTCACTCTCAGCGCACACACAGAAGTCCACAACATCAAGCCATGATACCAGGATCAAGTATTGCTTTTGTGTGCCTTAAAACTTATTTCTTACTTGGAAATGCAAGGCAATTGGGATTAAGCACAGCCAATATCCCTCACTCCCTCTCTCTCCAGCAACTTTTGCCCCTGGAGCCTAGAAGAAGCCTGAGGGAGGGGGGGGGCAATAATCACTGCCCTCTCTCTGATTGGGCTGAACTATTCCGCCAAACAGTTGGGGTTGGTTGGGCTTGCTCCGTCCTGGCTCAGAGGGAGTCATTAGAGAGAGAGAGAGAAGAGAGAGAGATAGTTTTTTCTCCAGCCAGGGTTGGTTGCTCTGCAGCCTCTCAGTCTGGAGCTGAAATGGGCCAAATTTCGCCGAAAAGGCACTGAAAAAGAGCCAGGAGTCAAAATCACACGAAAAGCTTCTGAAAAGTCCCCCGTTTTCCGCATGAAATTCGCAAAATTGGCAACACTGGGTTCAGGCACACTTCAAAGGGATGACGATAACCTTGCACCTAAATTATCCCAGAATTGCCTTTAATAGAGAATGGTAATCAATTAGCTCAAGGAGCAGTTAGAAGGCTTTTCGTAACTTTAAAAAACAGTGATCTTTTAGCCTTTGTATACGCAAATTCCAAGAAAGAAACCAGATTTTCAGATAACAAGATTAAAAGTGGAATTTTATTAAACAGTAAAGGGGTTGCAACATTCACACAAAGCACGACACTCAGAGAATAAGCTATGATAGGATAAGAGAAGAAAAGCTGGGGGACCAGATCAGAGGAAAAATTGCAAGGGAAACCTGGAGTCAGATTGTGGCCCCTGAAAATGTTCAGCAATCTGAGCAGCTATGAAGAAATCAAAACAGTATGACGTCTGGCTTCACCAAAGAAGCAAACCTTTCCTTTTTATGCTTTTAACTTTTTGGGCAAATTCTAGGAACTTGTGGTGGGAATTTCCATGGATAGGAAGAGGCAAAGCCCCGGTAACCAACTAGGCCATAAAATGTTGCCATACTAAACAAGCTGGTGGTCCATCTGGCCTGTTCTTTGATTCCTCAAATTTTCAACAGATACCAGATGTTGCCCTGGAACAATCTTGAAACTACTTGACTGGACAGCCTTTTTATATGGAGATTTCCTATCAAGGGTTGATGGGGGACAGACAGGGGCATTACAAACCTGACCAGCCCTCAACATTTTGATTCCACTGTTACTACCATGGTTGCATCCTTTAAAATCTTGGAATCTGCACATTAGGGGAGGCACAAGAGCTCTTTGTTGAGAATGGGATGGAACCATGGTAGTCAAAGTGGAATAAAGTGCTATAATTTCTATGGTGTGAATGAGCTCACAGGATCAGTATAAACAACGGTTGAGTCTTCGTTATCCTGGAATTCTGTACTGTGAAATATTAAATCCAAAATTGTCCACATTATTGGAAGAGATAATGACATCATTGCTCTCTGAGGGTTCAGTGTAAGCAAACTTGTGTTTTCACACACAAAATGATAAAAATATTATGTATAAAATACCTTAGGTTATGTTTCTACAGTGCATATGAACCATAAATGAATTTCTTGTTTCCACTTAGAACCCATCTCCAAAATGCCTCATTATGTATGTGGAAAATTTCAAATCCCCAAAACCAAAATCTAAAATATCTATAAGGGAGACTCAACTCATATTATGTGGGAGAGGAAAGTGTGGTATAGTGGTTTGAGCATTGGACACAACTCGGGGAGATCAAGGTTCATTCCCCATTCAGCTATGGAACCCACTGAATGATCTAGAGATAGTCATACACTCCAGTCGTAGAAACCATGTGAAAGGGCTCATACTCAGAAATGAGTTGAGGGCAACATAACAACAACACCAAATAGGTTATTTAATGTAATTTAGTAATCAGTAAGTGTCTGCATGTGTGTAGTTAGTGCATTTCCTAGACTATCCCATGTTATTGCTACTCCATTGGCTCACATGTTAGGATTACAAAAAGGAAAACAGAAGGTTGGGGGAACTCCAGCAAGACATTTAAGACAAACTAGTTTTGGTCTTACTTTTTGTGGCTCTCAGTCCACTTCCTCAGATGCACAGTATTAAGGATGTGAGAAAATTGAGTCACAAAAGGGAGTTGGTACAATTTGGAAGAAGCCATACTGGGTGATGCTTTAGCTGGCATGAGCTAAAAAATCTGATATGGAGTTTTACTAGTGAGTCCAAACTTTGAGCGTATAATCGTTTGCTTAAATTTGGACATAAAGTTGGTGTTGATCTGGGGGGATATGCTTTAACGTAGAGCGTGAAAGTGACAGTGTACAGGGTGGATCTGCTTTATGCTTTTGATGCCGGAAGAAAAGGTCAACAGATGGGGCAGAGAAAAAGAAAAGAATCTTTTTCCACATGGCTTTTGTAAATCTGCACAAACAAGTGTCGGGGCTGCATTACTAAGAGGGTAATGTAAAGTACTGTCAATGTGGAAGACATGAATGTGGTAATTTTCATCATAAGGAAATCTTGAAATAGAGGAGTTTGAAGCGTCTCTGTGTTCTTTTGAAGGGTACAGACCGCCCCAAAAGAGTGGTCGCCAGTGGTCGTATTTGCCCACGGGGAATCCACAAGCCTCCAGACTGTGGGACTTCCCCATGGAGCAAAAAGAACCCATAAAAAGTGTGTCTTCTTTGTGTCGAAATATGAGGCTGCAGCTGGCCAATGGCACACTTCGTGGCATCATAATCGCGCTGTGACATGTGGACTCTAGGCGTCCTTCATGTAACAATGGTGGCGCGCATTGTTACGACGCCTCAGCATGTGCTAGGGTTGAGCACGTATGGGCAGAGCACCCTCAGGCCAACCCCATAGCACGTGACGAGGGCATCCAATAGTCCTGTCTGTACCTGACCTATATTTCTCCAATTTGATTTAATTTCTCATCAGCAGAGTCCTCAGTTCTGTGTGTCTGTGGAAGTGAACTGAAACATCACAGTAAAATAGTCCGTTAGACAAGGTGGTATTAGATCCCCCCCCCCTCCTTTATATCCTGCAACATATAGGGCTTCTCTGTAAAGCTGCCATTCTGAAGACTGCCAATGTTTGGTTTCTTGGAACTGACCTGGGTTCTGAACTTCCTGACTCCCCCAGCTAAAAAGTGCAGTACTGTATAGCTGATTTCGCCAATTAATGTAATCCCGTGTTTTGAAAAAGGGGGCAGAACAAATTTCCTAAAGAATTCAACCTCGGGCGCCTTCTGCCACTGGCTTTATGGTGGTCTGTTCCTGTGCAAAGAAACATCAAAGTCAGATTACAAAACAAAAATCAGTAGGCTTTCCTAGAAAAAAAAATAGTCCTTGGAGTACTTTGCTTTACAGGAACTATTCTCCCAAATTTTGATTTCAGGAATCAGGAACCTCAAGTGATGGAGAAGAACTAACTCTGGGACAAGTAGTTGGTTGAATAAAAGACAATAAAGATATATGAGGGTGGGGGGAGAGGAACAATATGGCCATAAAGGGCGAGGTAGAAGTGGCCTACCCTCTGGAAGCTGCCTTACTCTGCTACTCTTTGTGCAACTATAGTAAAGTGGTGTCTTGCCATGAACATTTGGGAAGATGGGGATTTGAACTAACCACCATTTTCCATAATGGGCAGTGTGATTACTTGTGAAATGTCCCCAGCTGGAGCTGTTCTGGGAAAGGATTTTAAAATTCGCTTTGCAACAACTACATTCCTTTTATTTCAGAACATCAACAATCCTTTTCTTCCACTTCATATTACTCTTCCCAGCAAAAATATCATTCAAGAATTATGGGAGCAACATGTTTAGACAGCATTTAATTTCTTCCCAGAAGAACCAAACGCCTCACCTACGCGCATTACTAATCGCACCCAAAAAATAAAAAAGTCAAATATAATTGAGATTCCTTCGCAGATAGATCTGTTTTGGAATTGCCCACAATGCTATCTATGACGTTTTTACCTCTTTATACTACACATTTAGAGCACTAAGATTCCAATTTAATTGACATAGCACCATTCTATGGAGTTTGCAAGACCAGCCAGCACAGGTCAAATCAGTGAGTCCATGGAGGTCTCTCATTCATAGGGTCACCTTAGGTCAAAACTGACTTCATGAGAACTAACAGCTGGGAATCATACAATATAAGCATGCGTTCTGTTTCAGGAACCTTTGCCCTGTGCTGGATGCCCCCCCTTTTGTTTTGTTTAGAAGAAATCAAGCAATATAATTACAACCACCCTATTCCCAGAGGTTTACCACACCCCAAGGCATTAATTAGAAGCCCTGAATTTGCACAAGTCTGGGTATCTTTCCAAAAAGTAGGCATTGCCACATGTCCATGCTTTACTGCCAGCCCCGTTGGCAAGTGTAGGGTCTTAGAGACAATAAATGGGAGGTACACTTCTATCTAGAATTATCTGAATAGCTTCACATCTATGAGGTATATTGTTCAATCTTTTACTCTCCCTCAGTTCAGAAGCTGCAGATACTGATAAAGAATGGAGATTATTCTTCTTCGTGGCATCTTTTCTCTCTGCATTTACTCTCTTGGTAAGGTGGTAAGTAAATGGATAAACAGGGTCTACAATGGGGGCTGGGAAAACCATAGCATGTTCCCGGGATGCAGAATGGGAAAGCTTTAAAGATTTGGGCTGTATTCTTAATAATCCTCCACCACTGAGCATCATGACTGGCACTTTGAGAAGTGAACTCTAAAGCATTTTAAGGCCAAATAGTCTCCACCCTGGCCGAGTTTCAGGATGCACACAAATTTCATTTCAGCTCATTTCTTTTGAAGAAAAACCCCCCAAGCTTTCCCAAAATTCCCAAGAAGGGATAGATCCTGAGCGTTATTTTAAAAATGCTTCCTTTATGGGTGTTCAATTACAGTCAGCTCTTCGAATTCTTGGGGGTTCTGTTTTGGAAACCCATGGATAGCAAAATCTGTGGGGCATGAAGTCCTATTGTTCCCAGAGCATGTGATGTGCATGTGATCAAGTTGGTGTGGCTGCATGCACATGCCAACATTGGGAACAACAGGGCAAGGCTATCCATGGATGCTACAGTCCATGGATGGCAAGCCTGCAGAATGACAGAGCTTGCTGTATTCAGTAGGAAAACCTTTTTGCTCACCTTGCTCTGTCCAGCAGGCCCATGTCCCCTGTTTGTCTTTTTGTCAGTCAAAAGCAAATTGCTGCAGCATTTTCTAGATTGTTTGTTCTTCCTCATTAACTTTGCCATCTTGATCACTCTCTGATGTTCCTTGGCCACAGGTGCCCTGACTTCCATCTGTGAAATTCTGGAGGGTTTGTGATTGCTATGTATTTTCTTCTGTAAAACAAACAGTATGCCTCTGAATATTAATTGCTGGGAAAGACAGGGAGTATGGTCAGCTGATAGTCACGTCCTGCATTTGGTTGGCGACTGTGGAAACAGAATGCTGGTCTGGATAGGCCTTTGGTTTGCTGCACCTTGTCTCTTCTTGTGTTCTCAGACCACACATTTCACAATTCAATTTTTACAAATGACTATTGAAGTCTGAATATTCTTTTAAAGCCTTCTTGTCTCTCCCCACTTCCCATAGCCCAGGGACTTGTGTGTAATAGATCCTCGTACATCAATCTGGAAGACTGTAAAACGAAGACTTTTACATGTGAGTCAAAATATGGCATGTGTTTGACAACAACTATTTACAATACAGGTAATGTCCACTCCAAGGAAATTAATAAGACCCTAGGTTTGCTTGATCTACAGTCATAAGAACCCTCGAGTACTATGCTATAATCTGTACCATACCCTCCAACTGTGCCAGTTTAGCAGACAGTCCCACTTTACAGATGCTTTTAAAATGTCTCACTTTGTATCCTTCCCCATTTGTCCTTCACTTACTTCAGTTGTGTCAACTGAGTTCAAAATGCTAATGTAGTTTGGACTGAATGCAATGGTAGGATAGGAGGAGGCAAAAACTCACCCTTCTCAGTAGATCCAGGCAAAAGCAAATTGCTGCAGCCTGCCCTAACTTGTATGTTCTTCCCCATTCTAGCTATCTTGCTATGATTTTTCAAAGCTGCTACCTTGACCACATTCTGTGTTGTTTGGCCACACATGACATGGTTGCCATCTGTGAAATGTTGGAGGGGATGTCTACATCCCATTCCATGACCACATCTGGGAGGACTGCATCATACCCTTTTCTCCAGATACAATAATGCAGCCCAGATACCTCTTGTCCTTCCCTGGAAACCAGGATGACCACCAAAGCATGTTCTAGCACTTGAAAGCTGTCTTTTAGTGGTGGGATGGAAGAGCTGATACTGTGCAAAATAAGATAATAAGGCATAAAATCACCTAATTCCAGTTGCAGAAGCCTATGTCACCAACAGGATTCTGACTAGTAAGACTAAGAGGAGACAATATCTGTTGTGATGAAAAAATATTTATTTAAATATCTACTTTATGTATATTGTAGTTTTCTTTCAATATGAAACTCTAGGAAGCTCAGAATATTAGTTAAAACAAAATGTAACTACAAATAATTTATGATTCGGATCTTTAAACAATCAAATAAGCATCCCAAATGGGCTAGGATTCTGAAAGGGTTGGTTTGTGCACTAGCAAAAGGCTCCAAGGCATGTATGCCTCCAGTCCTTTCCCCTTTCGGTAATCTGTGGGTTATTATATGCAAACTTCAACAATAGATTGATTTGTATGGCTGTTTATGAGATGAAAAATGCATCACAAAACCTGGAAGAGTATACATTTTGAAAGATGATTCTTGCCAGATCCATATATTTACCTGGGAAATGTAGATTAGATCTGTTCATTTAAGAATGCAGCTAAAATAAAGTTCTCTCCATCCCTGCAGCCAAAGCAGCTGGAGCACTGCCATATTCAGTTGCTATGGCCATATCACTGCAGGCTATGAGTTGCCTTTCTTGGCAAGCTGGCCCAGTGGTGCAAAGAGTGAAGCTACACTCTGGAATATGTTTCCATGGGAATGAACCCTGCAAGAATTTATGAAAGTTCACAGCAAACTAAGATTGGAATTCATGAAGGCAGTTAGGACTGCATAACCAAGAGTTTGCAGAATAAGTGGACTGTGCCTACTGTTACAATGGAGATCACTAAAGGGAGGTGGAAACATCAGTCAGCTGCCTTCTGATGAACAGGGGAACATTCCTGCACTGATTACTGTACCTGATATGGAGGAATGAGAGGGAGGTCAGGCCAGGAGACAGTACATAACTATCATGGTGGTAACTATGTGGCATATACAGAATTCTGGCCAACACTTTCCACTGTTTTTCACCCGTCAGAAACTCAGTGTTTTGATGGAGTTGAAATTGAATGTTCTAACCATTCAATTGACAAAGAACTGTGTGATACTACACTATGAGTGGGTACGTGCATTTACATAACAAAGTGCTGCGCAACTGATTGATGCAACAAACAAGAAGGTACCCATTTCCCACCTCCAGAATGTGATGGACCATCCTTGGGAATGTGAGTGAACAGAAGATGCAGAAGGCTGTCATTCACTCAGTATCATCAGTACCATCAACTCATTATTTTACTGCCTTTGAAGGGAGATCCAGGAAATTTGCTTTTTTCTATCTATCCTCTTTGACCACACTTATAATAGATATCATTATACTGAAAAAAATGAAGGTAAAACCATAAAATATGTCACATGCAGCATGCTGTCATTTCTCTACTTGTGCTTTCACAGATAAGTAAGTGACTGTCTATCATCACATTCCTCGTCATCATGATTTGAAATCTTGCTGCTCACATAGCTATAATGATGGGGCTTCTTAATCACAACTACTTGTGCTGATCGTACCCTTGAAAAACCTACTAGGCTGTGACCCAACAAAAGGGTTTCTGTGGCACTGTAGACTGGGGCACTGGGGCATGATGACTGCAGTGCTCTCCTGGTCATAAGGGCACACTGAGACAGGCAGCTGGAGAGACCTCTTGAAGTCCTGCCTCAGATGCTTGTCTCACTATCTCAGCATGTCTCCAACTGAGAGACTGCTACAGTTCTCATTCCCCACCACTTCATCTGCAGCTCTTTAGAGACCCTTTAGTTTGGGATTTGCATGGCTTAAGAGGTGGGTTTTGGAGTCATGTTTGTTCATTAACTACCATAAATGTGAATGCCAACAATTACAAGATGGTAAGCTCAGCTCATAATTTAATAAATATTGAGCAGGATGCCAGCTATCATC